>NC_054387.1:6068291-6368291 GCF_017654675.1 Xenopus laevis | reverse complement strand
TTGGCTCATATGGACCAATGCTCTGATGATGATGGTTTTTACATTGGTATAAACAGCTTAAGCCATTTATTAGTGTCTTTCCAGGCACTTTACTTACCACTCTCCCAGTTCAGATACTTTAGTGGGGAACTATCTGACCACTGCCAGCCCCCATTAGTGTCCAGATCATTGAGTCCCATCCACAGGGTAGATGTGTATCCAGTCAGCAACCCTGTAGTAGAGGAAACAAACAAAGTTATACAATGTCACATTGCTCAGAGAGCAAAGATGTATTAAATTGCTAATATTTAATTGCACCGTTGTGGTTCACCATAGCAACCAGTTAGCAAGAATCTTTTTTATTTTTTTTAATCCTGCATATTAAACAAGATACAACAACATCAGAAAGTAAAGAAAAGAGAAGAAAAGAAAGTGAGATTGAGGGTCAGTCCTTACTTTCTCACATTAGACAGTAGATAAGGTACAGGTATGGGACCTGTTATCCAGAATGCTCAGGACCTGGGGTTTTCCGGATAACGGATCTTTCCATAATTTGGGTCTTCTTGTCTCAGGTCTACTAGAAATTCATTTAAACATGAAATAAACCCAATAGGCTGGTTTTGCCTCCAATAAGGATTAATTATATCTTAGTTGGGATCAAGTACAAGCGACTGTTTTATTACAGAGAAAAAGGAAATAGTTTTTAAAAATTTGGGTTATTTGGATAAAATGGAGTCTATGGGAGACAGCCATTCCGTAATTCGGAGCTTTCTGGATATCAGGTTTCTGGATAATGGATCCTATACCTGTATAATCACACATTTTGTACATGGGGAGGCCCATTTATCACAGGTCGAATTTTGACTTTTTTTTTTAACTTAAATAAATTCGAATCTACTCGAAATTCGATTGGGAGGTTATTTAATTACAAAATTGAATATCTAAAACTCTAACGAATATTGCCGACCCGAAAACTCGAATCAAGTTTGTATCTAATTTGACTAAACTCGAATGTAGTTTTTTCTCCGCAGGAAGGCTATTAACATCTTCGAATGGGTCACGGGACCTTTGTCATTGACTTATACATGAACTCGGCAGGTTTTAGGTGGCGAATAATCGAAATTGAATTGTTCCAAGGGTCAAGGTTTGATAAATCTTGATTTCTGAATTCGAATTAAAATTTGAATCGAGTTTGGATTATCCACAATTCAAATTTGAGAGTTTTGACCAAAATCTTTTTTAGAAAAATCTAATTTATAATTCGATCCTTAATAAATAAGTCCCAAATCACATCAAATTGCTCTCGACAGCCTCTCGCCAAATATGGCAATTTCTGACTCGGGAGGAAGACATTTGGCAATTTTTCAAGGGAGTTCCAATGCATTCAAATGTCTTTTTTGGCATAGTACAACTAGAACAACCAAAATATGGCCATAGTTGTATGGTTCCTGTCTGTCCTAGTAGGCAGAGTTCCAGGGAACGAATGTTTGGGGTAGCAAGCTTCTCCTCTACGAAGCACCAGAATCGCTGAATTAAAGGTCAAGACTAGAAAACATCGAACCGAGACATCCCAACATTTAAGACATTGGTCAGATACATTCTCATTTATTTTTACCAAGCAGTACAGGGTCAAATATGCCATAATCAAAAACTTTACTTGAACATATCTATCTCTCATAGAAATAGACATGTTTGCTTTTCCAGCCCCTACAGACCAAATTAGCAGCTAACTGGCCCATATATAGTAGGGATCCACCAAATCCAGGATTTGGTTTGGGATTCGGCCAGGATTCTGTCTTTTTTAGCAGGATTCGGATTCAGCCGAATCCTTCTGTCCGGCCGAACCGAATCCTTATTTGCATATGCAAATTAGGGGTGGGGAGGAAAATCGCGTGACTTTTTGTCAGAAAACAAGGAAGTAAAAAATGTTTTCCCCTTCCCACCCCTAATTTGCATATGCAACATTACATCAATTTGCATATGCAATTAGGGTCCGGATTCAGTTCGGTATTCAGCCGAATCTTTTGCAAAGGATTCAGGGGTTCGGCCGAATCCAAAATAGTGGATTCGGTGGATCCCTAATATATAGACCCCTTCTGATGGCATGTGAGCAATGTCGGACTGGGACTCCAAGCGCCCACACAAATACCTTAGACCAGGGGGCCACCAAAAAAACCTTAGACCAGGGGCCCACTTTCAGTACTATATTCTTCCTCTCCTCACTCAACCTCTAGTCTCCTAGTCTCTTGTGTTTACATACTATAATCTATTATTCCATCTATTTAGGCTCTTTGTTCTCATAGAATGAGGGAATGGCCATGAATTAGGCCAACACTGAGGAGCATGAGGGACCACTGGCACCTGGGCCCACCGGGAGTTTTCCTGGTATGCCGGTGGGCCAGTCCGACACCGCCTGTGACACTCATTTTTGGCTTCTAATTGGCCAGATATCTATTGGGTGAGTTAGAAAACCCCAATGGACAACAACCACATAGGTGTGTTGATCCCTGTTTGATCCCTGGGCCAATGATGAGATCATACTGTGAGCTTGTGGAGACTTTGGCAAAGAAGTGGCTCTTACCACGTGTACCCAGCTTTCCCTATGATTGTAAGTTAGAAAACTACAGAGAATTCATATTTTGATAACTTCACTGGTGCAATTTAGCACCTATTTAAAAAGCCCTAATGTGGGGGCACTCCAAGGGCTACGGCCACTTCAAGTAACATTCCCAGTGCCACCTGGACTTACTTATCTTGCGTGGGTTGGGGGAGGAGCATTGGTAATGCAGAGATTGGAATTGTGAACCTGCTGCAAACTGCAACCTAAAGCAAGGTCTCCCTTTGCCTCATTGCAAGACCGGCCATGCCCAATTCATCCCATTCTGTTCATAAAATGTAAAATTTACAGCTGACGTAAAACTACATTGGTGCCGTAGATTTTACATTTCTGCTTGGCCTTTTGATCGATGCCATCCTGTGTGTCTACAGTCATGGCAGGATTACAAGCCACTAACATAGGAAGGGTTAATAGAGATAAAGGGACCATGAACTAGAAGTTTAGCCATTCAGGAGGTCAGCCTCTGGATGGTATAGGAAGGAGGCCTACTTTGTTGTAGAGCTGTATATACCGTTAATATACGTCTGCTCATGGATTTCAGTGATACTAAGGAGGTGAGCATCTTGCTGCCTGCAACTCGTCCAAGCCTCGCTCCATGACAGTGCCGACTGGAAATTAAACTGATAGCAGTTCTGAGTCAGGGGATCTTTGTCCCAAAATGCCTCACAGTCATCACCTGCAATGGACAAACACAACGATTAACAACATTACACATAAGGGCAAGAGCTGAGTGGCAAATGCATTGCAGTGTTTCGTCATACCTCCCAACATTTAGGGAATAAAAATAGGGACCACCCCCATTTTTGTGACCACACCCCCTAATTACCATGTTCATTTTACAGAATTTGGCAGGTTATGAAAGTTTGAACATATTTCTGTGTTTTGTAGTTTTGCTAATGAAGGTGAATTGCCCTTTAAGCTGTGAGTCTAACTTCTCCCAAGGGACCTCCTTATCTAAATTGTTACAATAACTTATTTGCTTATCTCAAAATTGTTACAAAAGTATCTTATCTGCAGCTGTGGCTGTTGCTGTTCTCTGGGCTCTCTGCCAAAAGCCAATTAAGTTAGGAACTTTGTTTCTTTTTCTGGCTGTTCAGTGCAGAGAAAATCTGGACTTTCCAGTATAAACGAGGAACTGCGGGGTGAGCTGTCAAAAGAGGGACTGTCCCTCTAAAAACGGGACAGTTGGGAGGTATGGTTTCATTACACCCTAATGACTAATGCCGTCCAGTTTATTTTCATGTACTAAATTCAGACTAAAGGATAATATTGCACAAAGCACTTTAGACCATGGGCATCATTCTGGTTCCAGGGCATCCAGATGGTCAGTGGCATAAATAGATATTACTGTGCCTCACGGCAAATTATTTTTGAGGCCTCCAAAATCTTGTACCTGTTTTACCAATATTTATTGAAATTGTATATGAATTAGGGCCTCATGGGGCCCTGATATCTCCTGCCTCCCCCTGCTCAGTTTGCTCCTCTTCTCCTCCCTTCTCCCCTCCCTGCTGTAATCTGAGCCCAGAGCTATGAGTGAGCACAGAGAGACAGGAAGTGATGTCACAGCAAGCTAATATGGTAGCTGCTATCTAAACAAACTGAGAGAGTTTCTAGAGTAGTTTACTCAGGGTTGGTAAAGCATTCTGTAGAATAAATATAGCGTTATAGCTTGCACTATTGTGGTTATTTTATTGGCAATAAACTGCTTAGGTAGCTTTCCTTCTCCTTTAAGGCACTTCTTCACAGGCTGAATTACACATAGAAACTGCCCTGCGAGCCTTCAGTGTTAGGGTTTAATTCTGTTGCCCTGATATTAAACAGTTCCTATACAACATCTCCATATGGTCTTACTTTTTACTGGGCAGAAACCCCACTTTTCATCTTTCCCGTAATCCACAGTGGTCGCGCACCAAAGATGTCCGTCCTCCCTTCCCGTGCTGGTGCAGCTGTAAAACCACTGGTTGTCGTATTTAAATGGAATCGCACAAGGACGGCCATTGGAGTTTCCTTGTATAGTGTAAATATCTGTGGTGGAAGAGGAGAAAGAATAATTGTCAAGTAGGGCCAAGGGAAGCAGAAGAAGTGGAAGCTGCCACGTTGCTTGGTTTAATGGAGGTAAGCTTTGGGAACACTTAAAGGGGATATATTGCGAAAATGAAAATTTTATAAAAATTTCAAAATATTGAAATAAGAAACTTTCTAAATACAATCAATTAAATATTCTGTACTATTTCTGAAATAATCAAGTTTATGTTCACTATTCCTCTCTCAGCATCTGTTTCTCTTCATTCAGGAGAGTCAGAGAGTCAATGACCGTTAGATCCAATATATCTTATAGGGGGGCTCCTTTTGCCTAGAAGATGTATTAGAGCTCACTCTATTAAAATCACCAGACATCATGTCTCTCTACATGCAGAATTTGTGCAAAAGGCAGTTATTTTGTTAGATTTTGTTTGTACTGGAATCAGTTATTTGAGTGAGCTCTAATACATCTGCTAGGAAAGGAAGCCCCTCCTATAAGATATATTGGATCTAACTGTCAGTGAATATCTGACACTCAATTGCTGCAAGAAGAGAGAATAAAGAGAAACAGATGCTGAGAAATTAACATGAACTTGTTTATTTCAGAAACGATGCAGAATATTTAATTGATTGTATTTAGAAAGTTTCTTATTTCAGTATGAGCAAGCTTATGCTAAATTTTCATTTTCGCAATATTTCCCCTTAAATAAGGTGCTTCCTCTTGTTTTTAAAGTCAAGTGCAAGTTGTATTTGCAGTTTATATTCATTTTAATTGTTGCCTACCCCAAAAAACAGCAGAGCAGATGCTTTGATTGGTTGCATTTATGAGCCACTGACTGGCTGGCTTGGCCGGTGGCTCCTGAAGGCCCGTAGCATTAGTAGTCCGTGGCAACAGAGCATTGGAAAGCTGCTCCAGCTGGGACTCGCAGCGCCGGATTGTGTGGAAATTTTCATGGTCGCACTGAAAGGTCGAGATGGTAGAGCTGGTGCCATTAGATGGGGAAGGGACCCATAAGCACTGGAGAGATCCCAAGTTAAAAAGCCGACGCCGTGACACCCATTGCCATTGCTGGTCGAGAGAACTGGAATTACAGGGACGTTGCAGACGCACTATGGAGTCTCGAACTGCCAGGCATCCTCCCGCGTCTGGGCTGTAAACCAAAAATGGGGCATTCTCTGTGGGGAAACAAAAAAACAAAAACAATGATGGAACTGGTGAAGATTGATTTTATCATTGGTATTCCATTGATAATATGAAATGAATGGATAACTGTTATTAACATGCCAATAGAAGGATGCTGGGCGCAGGGAGTTTATGGGGTATATTTATCAAAGAG
The DNA here is from genome assembly GCF_017654675.1 of Xenopus laevis. Taxonomy (NCBI): domain Eukaryota; kingdom Metazoa; phylum Chordata; class Amphibia; order Anura; family Pipidae; genus Xenopus; species Xenopus laevis. The sequence goes on along the minus strand of NC_054387.1, from coordinate 6,362,336 downwards.
TGAAGTTAATAGTGAAGTTCTGCCACTAGAGTGAAATTCTGTCACTCTCCATTCATTTCTATGAGACTTTTAAAGGCGTATTTAACTTTCACATTCACCCATTGATAATTACGCCTTTCAAAATCCCATAGAAATGAATTGAGAGCTGCGGAATTTCACTCTAGCGGCGGAACTTCACTCTTTGATATAACTTACCTGTGTGTGTTTTCAATACAAACTACATTTTATTACCGTATAAAAACGTTTTGCCCTCTTGAGCGTCAGTATCCCGTAAAGGTTCCCCATTCCCTGGAGGTTATTTTCCCTTCAAATCCACAACTTACAATTAAAATAAGAGTTAAGTTTTAAGGAGAAATCTGGTATTTGGAAAATGAGTTGAGGAAGTTTTTGGGTGGCGCTCAAGTCTGGGAAGTTACCACAACTGCAGGGGGGGAAGAAACACAGGATGCTGAGCTTTAGATGTGTGTTGGCAGCATTTACACAGGCAAAATATAGCCTTCATACCCACGGTTCAATGTCCAGTTTCCCTTTAAAGTTCAAAGTTAACTTTTGTTTGTATTTATTAATGTTATAGAATGAATAATTCTAAATTGGTCTCCATTATTTATTTTTAATAGTTTTTTAATTATTTGCCTTCTTTTTAAGACTCTTTCAGATGGGGGTCACTGACCCCATCTAAAAACAAATGATCTATAAGGCTACAAAAATGTATTGTTATTGCTGCTTTCTATTACTCATCTTTCTATTCAGGCCTCTCCTATTCATATCGCAGTCTCTTATTCAAATCAATGCATGGTTGCTAGGGTGATTTGGACCCTAGCGACTAGACTGATGAAATTAAAAACTGGAGAGATGCTGACTAAAAAGCTATATAGCGCCAAAACCACAAATAAAATAAAATCAAATCCAATTGCAGATTGTCTCACTACATCATACTAAAAGGTAATTTAAAATTGATCAACCCTTTTAAGGGCAAGTTCACTTAAAGAATTATTTTTTTTTACTATCTTGCAGCCTGGAGTATCCAAAGCAAAAATGTGTTTTCGTTTAGTTATTTTCTACTTTTGTGGGGGTGCCATAGATGTATGAGCACAGAGGCTGTTGTAGCTACCATTGGGATGAATGTAGTTTTACTAATGGGAATTCAAAAGGGAAGGGTAGGAAAAGAACGGCTAGAAAATATAAGGGCAGGAAAGAGAGAGCGAGAGAGCGAGAGAGAGAGAGAGAACGAGAGAGAGAACGAGAGAGAGAACGAGAGAGAGCACGAGAGAGAGCACGAGAGAGAGCACGAGAGAGAGAACGAGAGCGAGCACGAGAGAGAGAGAACGAGAGCGAGCACGAGAGAGAGAGATCTCAGAAGAGAATGGTATGGAGAAAAAGAAGAATTGCAGAGATAAGAATATAAAAGGAAAGAATGGGATAAAAGGGAGAATGTGAAAACAAAATCAAGAGTAATGTTGAAGAACAAGAACAAGGGAAGAAGGGAGTAGAGAATGCAAGTACAATGTGATATGCACAAATATGCAGGATTTTTACCCACAATGAAGACTTTTTCTGCCAAAATTTCAGAGTAGTAGCTGCTGCTTAAATTCCGATACAGACCCAAATAAGTATCGGCTTCAGTAAATTTAGTCCCAGTTTTGTGGAAAGCCACCAGTATATCATGATGGAACTGGTAGTGTAGTTATAGGATCGGTTATCCAGAATGCTCAGGACCTGGGGTGTTCCTAATAAGGGATCTTTTTGCCATTTGGATCTCCAACTTTGTCTACTAAAAAAAACACTTAAAGGGATACTGTCATGGGAAAAGAAATTTTTTTTTCAAAATGAATCAGTTAATAGTGCTGCTCCAGCAGAATTCTGTACTAAAATCCATTTCTCAAAATAGCAAACAGATTTTTTTATATTCAATTTTGAAATCTGACATGGGGCTAGACATATTGTCAATTTCCCAGCTGCCCCAAGTCATGTGACTTGTGCTCTGATAAACTTCAATCACTCTTTACTGTTGTACTGCAAGTTGGAGTGATATCACCCCCCTCCCTTTCCCCCCAGCAGCCAAACAAAAGAACAATGGGAAGTTAACCAGATAACAGCTCCCTAACACAAGATAACAGCTGCCTGGTAGATCTAAGAACAACACTCAATAGTAAAATCCAGGTCCCACTGAGACACATTCAGTTACATTGAGAAGGAAAAACAGCAGCCTGCCAGAAAGCATTTCTCTCCTAAAGTGCAGGCACAAGTCACATGACTGGGGGCAGCTGGGAAATTGACAAAATGTCTATAAAAAAATCTGTTTGCTCTTTTGAGAAATGGATTTCAGTGCAGAATTCTGCTGGAGCAGCACTATTAACTGATTCATTTTGAAAGTTTTTTTTTTTCCCCATGACAGTATCCCTTTAAACATAAAATAAACCCAATAGGCTGGTTTTGCTTCCAATAAGGATTAATTATATCTTAGTTGGGATCAAGTACAGGTACAGGACCTGTTATCCAGAATACTGGGGACCTGAGGTTTTCCGGATAAGGGATCTTTCCGTAATTTGGATCTTCATACCTTAAATTTACTTGAAAATCATATAAACATGAAATAAACCCAATAGGCTGGTTTTGCTTCCAATAAGGATTAATTATATCTTAGTTGGGATCAAGTACAAGCTACTGTTTTATTATTACAGAGAAAAATTAAATATTTGGATTAGTTGAATAAATCTATGGGAGGCGGCATTCCCTTAATCCGGAGGTTTCTGGATAACGGGTTTCCAAATAACGGATCCCATACCTGTATCAGAAATAAGCTGCCCTATGGCCCCAGTGTGGCTTGTTTTCATTACATTTCATTATAGTGCACCCTGAATGTACCCTGAATGTACCATCACCTCAAGGCTCGTGTTAATTCCAGCGTTTGCTCCATACTTTGCATTGTATTTAAGAAAGTATTGTGGTGGCAGGCTCCAAGTATAGAGGGGCGTGTAAGTATCTTTGGGTTAAAAGGAGCATGGCCTCATATATTTTTCACACCATACAATAAACAGAAACTCTCTTACTGTAGTAGAAAAGAACGGCCATAAATGGAATATACTAATCCAACAAGAATGTCTAATACATGTGACTTTTATTTATTTCCTTGTCGTTTTTAACCTAGTAATTGTTACAAACCAACATTTGTTTTTTGTTTGCTGCCAAAATATTTACACTGTTCAGCAATGGGGCATTCCAGGCAAATGACTAAATGCCGCGAGCTCCCTTAACCTGGCAGTGGCACGACCAATTGCTTCTGATAAAAATCGGTGATTCGCAGCAGGACAGAACTGTTTGCTGCAGGGAAAAAAAAGGTTGGTTTGAGGGTATTTACCCAAATTAGTTTTGTACGATATTACCGGTGTGTCTATGGCCACCTTTACTTAGCTTTACTCCTCACTTCTACTTGATGCCTGGCAGGTATTTTACCGACCTGGAGAGTATCAAACAATCCTAGATCCCAATGTTATTAAAGGGATACTGTCATGGGAAAAAAAAATTTTTTCAAAATGAATCAGTTAATAATAGTGCTGCTCCAGCATAATTCTGCACTGAAATCCATTTCTCAAAAGAGCAAACAGATTTTTTTATATTCAATTTCGAAATCTGACATATTGTCAATTTCCCAGCTGCCCCAAGTCATGTGACTTGTGCTCTGATAAACTTCAATCACTCTTTACTGCTGTACTGCAAGTAAGAGTGATATCACCCCCTCCCTTTTCCCCCCAGCAGCCAAACAAAAGAACAATGGGAAGGTAACCAGATAACCGCTCCCTAACACAAGATAACAGCTGCCTGGTAGATCTAAGAACAACACTCAATAGTAAAAACCCATGTCCCACTGAGACACATTCAGTTACATTGAGAAGGAAAAACAGCAGCCTGCCAGAAAGCATTTCTCTCCTAAAGTGCAGGCACAAGTCACATGACCAGGGGCAGCTGGGAAATTGACAAAATATCTAGCCCCATGTCAGATTTCAAAATTGAATATAAAAAAATCTGATTGCTCTTTTGAGAAATGGATTTCAGTGTAGAATTATGCTGGAGCAGTACTATTAACTGATTCATTTTGAAAAATTTTTTTTTTCCCATGACAGTATCCCTTTAAGAAGGAAAAACATAAATATATAGGAAGGTATTTTTTCAGTGGCACCACTATCCACCAGTAATTATTTTATCATTACATAATTGACTTAAGGCATACACGGGCAGATTCTGTTGTGTGAAAAAAACGATATTAGGACGATAGTAAAATTTTTGATCGTTCGGACAACATTGTCCCAACAGACGGTCGGACAGGGTTTTCGTCATGAAACGATGACATTGAGCGGTGGATGGGATTATCAGATAATCATCATTAATTGAACGTGGGAGCAGTGTATGAAACGAGCGTTGGGGCCCCCAAAAGTCAGGGCCACACCAAATCCGGAATGTGGGCATGGCGAATGCGAATATTTAAAAACCTACTTGGATCTTAACTCCAAATCACAATTTGGCACCTGGACTATCGATTTCCAGTTACAGCCATAACAGGGAGCAGCATCTTCATTCTTCTGTGATATGTTAATGATTTTACAGCAAATAGTATCTGGAGCAAACGTTAGCTCTTTAGCACTAAGCTACAAGTGGTTAAGGGATATCGTTTTGTTTCCCAAATATTCAGCAGTGTAGGAGGTTTGGAGATTTAAATTCCAGCCCTGGGATTAGGTCACACCCCATGTGTTGCAGTAACTGCAGAACACAGCTCCTATTATATCATGAGTGACCGCAGAGCTGACCCTCAAGGGAGCCAACTGCTGTGTTCCAGGGGATGGAAAGAGACAGAAAGAGAGAGAGAGGGGTCAAGAGCTCTTCCACCAATTGTTAACACTTTTGGCTCCGCAGCTATAGATTGAGGTGAACAAGAAGAAAGCACTACAGCTTGGAAGTAGGACACAATCATACACCGAACATGAGAAAGAATGTCATTAACAGGAACCAGTGATAAAGATGGAATACTGCAGGGTCAGACTAGCAGAGGATCTCCCAGTGGGCCTCCGCCTGTTGCTAAATTCTAATTAGCTCTTTATTATTTTCATGCTAAACCTCTAAAACGTCTCCATGGAACTGATGTGATATTGGCCCAAGATTTCAGCTTTTCTTGTGGGCCCAGTCCAGCATGGGAATACTGTGCCTGATCAAGAGCAAGTGAGTCAATAGTTATAAGAGAACTAAAGAATAAAATGGCCTTTTTAAATGACAAGACAAAGGTATTTTTTTCAAAGGTTGCCTCAAAAAGTCCTATACACATTCCCTTGGGTGCCTATTTTGAAAATACAGCATCTAAAATACTATCTAAAATGCCATTTAAAAAAAGGGGATTGGCACAGCACAAGCATGCAAAAAGTTCCTTGAGGGTGCCCAATTAGGTTTACAATTAGGGTCGGACTGGGACAGCGGGACACTGGGAAAAAAACTGGTGGGCCCCGACCCAGACCTGCTCCCTCAGCTGCATCAGAAACACTGGTTCCTGTGCCGAATGAGAATTTGGAGGTCAGGAGGGGGCCCCGGGTACTGCCAGGAGGGCCCTACTTTTGCAGCCCCAAGGATACAGTGCGACCCTGGCTGCAACTGGCTATTTGGTAGCCCCTATGTAGACTGGCAGACTGTAGGAGGCTCATTTTGGCAGTACACATTGCCTTTATGCCGCCAAATTTGCCTCCAAGCCAGGAATTCAAAAATAAACACCTGCTTTGAGGCCACTGGGATCAACATACAAGGGGTTGGGGAGCAACATGTACTGGTACAATTCCTGCATCAGCTCCTTTTGGCTTTGGCCAAGATTTCAGACAATAAAGCCGGGGGGGGGGGAGTTTGGCTTCAGTTTCCACGTGGACTGGAAACAGTTTCTGCTGAGCTGTTTTCTATCAGATTTAACCGCAACCGCTTAATGATATAATCTGGGAACATTAGAGCTTTCTCCGATAGGAATCAGCCCTGAAAAAAAATAGTAAATATATATATATATATATTTGCTCTGTTTTGGAACATAGATGACGTCAGGGTGGGACTGTATGTTATATGTATGTGGTCTGTATGTTATCTGTATGTTATCTGTATGTGGTCTGTATGAAGTCATTTGGTGCCCTGCCTCCAGGTCTGGACTGGGATTCAAAATAGGCCCTGGCATTCCTAGTACACAGAGGCCCAATCAGCCCCCCGCCCCACTAGCCTAATAAATAGTGACTGTCTATGGCATGTTACAGCAGTCCCTTTGGCATTTGCCAGAACCCACAGATTGCCAGTCCAGGCCTGATGCAGACCAATTCCAATCAAACACACACAGAGGGCAAACGAAAAAAAAAAAAAAAAATGTAACAACATTACGCTGTATTTCACAGTAAAGTTTAGTGATTTTTGTTAAACCAAGAAATGCAACGATCAGCCTCTGTGAATGTTTAAGGAATGCTGCAGCTCTGAGCCATGCTGACAGTCGTGTAACTGGATATCACTGGGCCCAACAGAAAATAATTTCTCAGGACCCCAAAATGTTTAGAGGTTGACTTGTTTTACCAATATTTATTGAAAGTGTATATGAATTAGGGCCTCATGTGGCCCCTATACCTCCTGCCCCCCTGCAGCCGCAGGGTCTGCTTCCTCTATAGTTCAGTTTTCATCCCCTGATTGTAAGTTTTCCCCCATTTTACATTGTTGTTTTGTGGTCCCACCTATCTATTATGCATAATACATTTCCCTTATTTTACATTTTTCCTGGATTTTACACCATTTTTTTCTGGTTCCCCTAAAAAATGTAAAATGGGGGTTCTACTGTGTATTAAAGTGACACAAAGGCTGTCCCATCAGGGTCGGACTTGGGGGTCCGGGGCCCACCTGTCCAGGGCCGCTGTCCAGAGCCCCCCTCCGGACCCCCAACTGTGACGCCGTGCATGTGCAAAAGGAGCCGCAATTTTTTTTTAGGCCCAGGAGATCGGGAAAGGGGGCCCATGAGGGCCGGGGCCCACCAGGTTTTTTCTCTGTGTCCCTCCAGGGCAGTCCGAACCCTGTGTCCCATTATTGGCCAGCTGCGACGGACCCCCAAGAACAGAGCACTGGGACCCCTCCATTTGGCAGGCTACAAGGGTGGTTCGCCGGTTTCTAGAACCCGTCCCCCCCTTCTACATATCTTACTTTTTTTCCTGATGTCTGAGTTTCTGATGTCTGGTACACCTCCCCCATTTTAACATGAAACTGTCCAATTCACATCTGCTTCTACTTAATTCTCTCTTATTTTCCCTTATTTTCTCTTGGCCAGGCCACCTCTCACTGCCACCCCAAATATTCCTGTTTGTGCCCCTTTATCCTGGGGGGATGCGGAGGAGGAAGCGCCGTGCATTAGAAACCATTACAAGTCTTCCCAAAGAACAATGAAATAAATGAACATTCCCAAAGACAAGTGGAGCATGCAGAGGGGCACGAGACCCCGGGAAGCCCCCCAGCTGGGTTGGCACAGAAGCACGAGCTTTGGACTTACCTCCAATGGGACTTGTAAGTTGCAAATCCGAGGCAGAAATGAGGCAGCAGCATTGGATAAGGAGGCAGATCCAGTGGAAGGCGGCTAGATGTCTGCTGCAGCAATGCATTCTAATACTAACCTACAGGGCTGCTGCAAAGGATGGAGGGGTGAAACGGCACAGATGAGTGGGGGGGGGACAAAAAAAGGAGGAGGAAATTTTGGGAGGGGAAAGGGAGTAGATGAAAAGCTCTAGTATGTCTGGGCTTGTGTGACTGCTGAAGCAAAAGGGCTGGATCAGACATTACGCAAGCAAGTGGGAAAAACCAGGGGGGAAGATTGAGAAAAAAAACAAGTTTTAGTGACTCCTCACCCGTCTCCTATTCCCTCCCATTGCCCCTGTCCTGAGTCATGGCCAGTTACTGTAAGCAAAATCTTTTCTGTGCTGCTTCAACTGACTGGTGAACAATCTCCCATGTACAGCAGCCCCTGTGCAACGTGGCTGGGAGAGGACGAATCCGGCTGCCTGGCACTGCTGGGGTTAAAGTGGCCATAGACGGAACAATTACCATCTTTCTTGGAAAGGATCCTTCCAAGAATGATCATTCGTTTCAATACACACGTGTAGAGCTGAATGGTCAGATATACATATATAGAAACAATAGAATTCTACCTGTATCTGACCATTCAGCACTAACAATGGCCGAACAATTTTCTATCCAGCCCAATCGACAAGCCGATATCGGTCAGCTCGTTTCCAACCATACACGCACCAAATATTTATTATTTTTTTGAATTCCAGGCTTGGAAGCAAGTTTTAATTGCATAAAAACTAAGTATAGTGCCAAGTAGAGTCTCCTGTAGCTGCCAGTCCACATTGGGGCTACCAAATAGCCAATCACAGCCCTTATTTGGCACCCCAAGGGACTTTTTCACGCTTGTGTAGCTCCCCAACTCTTTTTACATTTGACAGTGGCTCATGGGTAAAAAAGGTTGGGGACCCCTGATGCAGAGAGTGAGACAATTTTTATTATTTGTGGTTTTTCAGTTATTTCAGCAGTCTGGTTGTTAGGGTCCAAATTCCCCTAGCAACCATGCACTGATCTGACTATGACTAGGAAAGAGCCTAAACAGAAAGATGAGTAATAAAAAGCAGTAACAACAACAAATGTTTAGCCTTCCACGGCGTTTTTTTTAGTAGGGGTCAGCGACCCCCATTTGAAAGCTGGAAAGGGTCAGAAGAGGAAGGCAAATAATTCAAAAACTATAAAAAATATTAAATACTGTAATGAAAAATTGCTTAGAAGTAGCCATTTTATAACATACTAAAATTTCAGCAGTCTAGTTGATCGGGTCCAAATTACCCCAGCAAGCATGCATTGATCTGAATATGACTAGGAGAGGGCCTGAATAGAAAGAAAGTAGCAATAACAATACATTTGCAGCCTTTTTAGATTGGGTCAGTGACCCCCATTCGAAAGCTGGAAATAGTCTGAAGAAGAAGGCAAATAATTTTAAGCGATAAAAAAATGATGAAGACCAATTGAAAAGCTGCTTAGAATTGGCCATTCTATAACATACTAACAGTTAACTGAAAAGTGAACCGCCCCTTTAAGGAAAAAAAATTGTTATTATTTAAAGGGATACGGTCATGGGAAAAAAGATTTTTCAAAATGAATCAGTTAATAGTGCTACTCCAGCAGAATTCTGCACTGGAATCCATTTCTCAAAAGAGCAAACAGATTTGTTTATATTCAATTTTGAAATCTGACATGGTGCTAGACATTTTGTCAATTTCCCAGCTGCCCCTGGTCATGTGACTTGTGCCTGCACTTTAGGAGAGAAATGCTTTTTGGCAGGCTGCTGTTTTTCCTTCTCAATGTAACTGAATGTGTCTCAGTGGGACATGGGTTTTTACTATTGAGTGTTGTTCTTAGACCTACCAGGCAGCTGTTATCTTGTGTTAGGGAGCTGTTATCTGGTTACCTGCCCATTGTTCTGTTGTCTGGCTGCTGGGGGGGGGGGGAAAGGGAGGGGGTGATATCAGTCCAACTTGCAGTACAGCAGTAAAGAGTGATTGAAGTTTATCAGAGCACAAGTCACATGACTTGGGGCAGCTGGGAAATTGACAATATGTCTAGCCCCATGTCAGATTTCAAAACTGAATATAAAAAAATCTGTTTGCTCTTTTGAGAAATGGATTTCAGTGCAGAATTCTGCTGGAGCAGCACTATAGTATTTAAAGATAAAACAACAAATAAGAGAGCTTCAAGCAGTTACCCAATCAACAGTCACATCGTGACATACTCTATCTGGACTAAAAAATGTTAAAAAGAATATATATATATATATATATATATATATATATATGAAGCAATGAAACAATGTAGCAGAAGTCTAGGCTCCAATTGCTGCAATGCAATGTTTGCTTCTTGACCAGCCTCCTGGCTTTTTCTACATGGTTTCAAGAGTCGCAATCAGCAATGCAGCGAATAGAAAAGGACACGCAGTCACTGCTTTCATTTACAAATAACTATGAAACCCAATGACAATTTGAAATTCACGTATAATGAAAAGTGGCTTCTTCTACGTTTGCTTCAAGAGTCGCAATCAGCAGTGAAGCCAATGGAATATGACAGTTGCAATTACATTCACAAATAACTCTTTAACCACTGGGGTCATTTGCAACCACAAGTGCAATTTTGAAAGTAAGAACTATGGTTTTTTTTTTTTTTCGCCATAATGCAACAATTCCCCCAGAATTCCAGCATGGGCGTCAATGAGAAGGGAAATAAAGATTTAAAGAGACAGGAAGACTTTAATTTCCCTACAAACCACTTTTATAACCAAACCGGTTAAGTGGAAGATGGCGGCGGATTGATCATCAAATAAAATATGTTTTTGACTCTTTTCTTTTTTTTTTTTATGGCCACTTGTATTATTCATTTCCGAAGCGACTTTTCCAGATGCAGCCTGGGGAGATCAGGGAGATTGAATGACTTTCCACAGGTTGCCAAAACCCAATGCTGGATCCAAACTGAACTCCCATAAATCACAGTTTAGCTCCTTCATTTTAAAGTTCTTTACACTGGATTTTTGGAAGGTAGAAAACAAAAAGGATTTGACTCCCAGCGTCTCTTGCCAACAGGGGATTTTATAAACTGACGTCTTGAGGTGACAGGGGGTGATGTTAGGCACCGTGGGACTGTTTTGAATGTTCCATGTGAGCCATTAGCCTCTTAGCCTTCTATATAAAAGGGCTGTGAATATAACTGGAGTGGCATGAGGGACGTGGCCCACCAGCTTTTCTCCCGGTGCCCTGCCAGCCTAGACCCATGCTGTTTACAATCCTCTTTATTATCCTTGAGTCCCCAAATGTTGCTGGTCAACATTTCCAGGGACCCCCCTCTATATAAAATTACTGTGAAAGGATTTGGGTCCTTACTGGCCTCCCCCCTAAACTCACTAACCAGGACCTTTTTGTGTAGCTCCCCAACATTTGCTACTTGAAAGAAGGCATAATTCCTAACCATGACCATGACCCAACTGGCCTTCAGGTTGGGCTCCCCTTAACTACTATGGACCCTTCTTTTTTAGAGGAACCAAAAAAGGCATAATCCTAACTCTTGAGCTAACTAGCCTTCAGGATGGGCTCCCCTTAATTACTATGGATACTTCTATCTAGGAGGAACCAAAAAGGCATAATACCAAATCTTTGCCTAATTGGCCTTCAGGATGGGATCCCCTTAATTACTATGGATACTTCTATCTAGAAGGAACCAAAAAGGCATAATACCAAATCTTTGCCTAATTGGCCTTCAGGATGGGATCCCCTTAATTACTATGTACCCTTCTATCTAGGAGGAACTCAACAAGGCATAATCCCAAATCTTTGCCTAATTGGCCTTCATGATGGGATGCCCTTAATTACTATGTACTCTTCTATCTAGGAGGAACCCAACAAGACATAATCCCAAATCTTTACCTATTTGGCTTTCAGGATGGGCTCCCCTTAATTACTATGGATCATTCTATCTAGGAGGAACCAAAAAGACATAATTTCAAATCTTTACCTAATTGTTCTTCAGGATGGGATCCCCCTTAATTACTATGGATCCTTCTATCTAGGAGGAACCAAAAAGACATAATCCCAAATCTTTACCTAATTGGCCTTCAGGATGGGCTCCCCTTAATTAATATGGACCCTTTTATCTAGGAGGAACCAAACAAGGCATAATCCCAAATTTTGACCTAATTTGCCTTCACGATGGGCTCCCCTTAATTACTATGCATCCTTCTATCTAAGAGGAACCAAAAAGTCATAATCCCAAATCTTGACCTAATTGGCCTTCAGGGTAGGCTCCCCTTAATTACTATGGATCCTTCTATCTAGGAGGAACCAAACAAGGCATAATCCCAAATCTTGACCTAACTGGCCTTCAGGATGGGCTCCCCTTAATTACTATGGACCCTTCTAGGAACTCCACCTTTTAGGAACCACTCCATTTTTGATTAATGTGTCAAAAATGAGTTGCAGCTCTTGAGTCCTAGGTTCTATTCATACCTACTCACGTCACTCTGTCTGTCTACTACAAGAGCCACCCCTTTCCCAGTGGCATATTTGGGAACAGTATAAAGCATTTGGTTCTGAAAGTGTCAAGTCCCTACGAACGTTCTCTCCTGTAGGACTCCCAGGTTCTGATCCATATAAAGTTGTCTTGCCGTCCCTACTGTTATATCATCTGGACTATCTATCTGCCATGGTTATTTTCTGTATAATGTTGAGTTTTTCCTGATTGTGGTGTTACCCAGAAGGCTCCCAGTTTTTCAAAGGATTATATCTATTTAATCTGGGCTCCAGCTGGTTTGGTTCTCTTTAGCCGTCAGTGAAATGTACACTAATTCCATGTTTATTCCATGTCTGTGTCTGCTCTCACTGTGTCTCACCCGCACTGAAGCTTTGAGACTCTCCTTCTGCCCCCACTAATTCCTCCTGCCGTGCAGAGAATTCTTTATTGGAGCGTTTGGATGCTTTTATACAGGTCATGGAACTCCAAGGTAACTTCTAATATCCAGGGTCGGACTGGGCCGGCAGGAAACAGGGAAAAAACCCTGTCGGCCCCGTCGCCCCAGACCCGCTCCTGCACTCCGTCTCTTTTTTTTTGACAACGGTAGCAGCGGAAACTGTAAGCATGCGCGCACTGGGGAGCTTAGCGGCAGAATAACATAGGTATGCGCATGCGCGCGCAGGGGGGACTGGTGAAGCTGGTACAGATGAATTTTTTGCGCCACAGATATGTTTGCGGCTGGGGGGCCCGAAGGACGGTGTGGGGGGCCTCTGAGGCTGTAAGCCCGGTGGGCCCTGTGCCCCCCAGTCCGACACTGCTAATATCCTTATATTTTGCAACTGGGGGTACTTTATTTATTATACTACACACGTTTCAGTGAGTCATGTGACAGAAATGACATCACAACTCACCGTTTATAACTGATGACATCACTACTCACCATTTATAAGGATATAATTTACAAGATAATCATGGCTTTTGTGTAATATATATATATAGTGAATAAAGTACCCCCTCTTGTAAAATATAAGGATATTATAAGTTACCGAGGAGTTTCATGACCATATAAAAACATGATGTCAGAAATGACATCAGAACTCACCGTTTATAAGGATATAATTTACAAGATATTCATGGCTTTTGTGTATTATATATATATATATATATATATATATATATATATATATATATATATATATATATATATATATATACACACACACATATATACACAAGTCTTTTGCTTCAAAATAAAGTAATATTCAAATTATATATATATATATATATATATATATATATATATATATATATATATATATATATATATATAGATATATATTTATGGCCCTGCACTTAACCCCTTCTTGAAGCTATCTAATGTATCTACCAGCACCAGCACTTCAAGGAGAGAATTCCACAACGTCACAGCTCTCCCTGTAACAAACATTTTTCTATTTTAAGAGGGAATCTCCTTTTTTCTAATGAACGGGTGCCTGTGCAGTGTCACAGTGTTTATTGTGTGGTCCCCTGTGGCCAGTATTGTAAGGTATGTGCCCATATAAAATAAAGTAGGTAGCCTATAATATCATGGTCTGTCCCAGGGCTCACATTAGAGAGCACTAGCTACTCCATCTCTCTACTGTACATGCCTGTGGGCTGCAGCTTGTAAGCCCCATACAAGGGAAAGCTAATTTTGCTTCCCTCTCCCCAATAAAGTGCATTTAATCCCAATTGTTACAGAAAGCTCTCCCTCTCGCCTGCCTTCCCCCTCTTTGGCTTCCTTCAAGGATTGTAATAATAGTATATTAAAACCAGATGGAGACGTGGGGGTGAGAGAGGGAGCACAGTCACTTTTGCAGAGTTCCTGCTTTTTATTTTTCCAAATTCCAGTGCCCCCCTTACTCTCAACTGGATGTAGCCCCTGTGATAATATGCACCGTAGCTCTCCTCCTTGCACAAATATAAAAATGTACAGACCTCTGCAGAATTTGGCTGAGCGCCCCTTGCTGTGAGATATAGGGCAGGGGGGGGGGAAGTTTGGATGGGATTTGTAATGTCTGAAACAGATGTGAAGCGTGCAACAGGCCAAGCCTAACCCCCGCCCCAGGCAATGGGCCCACCAGTATATAGAGGCCAGGATTTCAGCAGTGCTTCTATGGACTGTCATACAGTGTCTGGCTGCCATATGGGACCGTTAATGATGGGTCACTCACTGACCTTAATAGTAGCATCCCTATACCCCATGGGAGAAGCATTCCTGATTACCAACTCTCTCTGTTACTCCTTTAAAGGAGAAGGAAAGGCTAAACTAAGTAAGCTTTATCAGAAAGGTCTATATAAATACACCAGTAACCCCTCAAAGTAATGCTGCTCTGAGTCCTCTGTCAAAGGAAACACCACATTTCTTTCCTTCTATTGTGTACTCAAGGGTTTCTGTAATAAATCTCCAAAAATCTAATGCAGGGCTGTATCTACCATATAGGCACCCATGGGCCCTTCTCTAGGGAGGCAGCTATAGGAGAGCAGGCCATGGGTACCCAGATTTGGACTTGGATGCCAGGACCCCCAGAAAGCCTTAGACAGTGGACCTTTCCAAACTATTATTCCTCCTCTCCTCACTCAACCTCTTTATTCTCCTAGTCTTTTATATATACTTACTATATTCTTCCATTAATAAGCATTTTCGACCATAAAGAAATAGGGAATGACCATGAAATAGGCACCCGGGCCCACCGTGAGTTTTCCTGGCATCACGGTGGGCCAGGCCAACACTGGCTCTGTTATACAGATAGCTAGAATCTCTGCCGTAAAGCAGGGCAGGACTGCTGCTTACAATGGGGATCAGATAGGATCTGTGCAGCCACTGGGACAGAATGCTCTGTTATACAGATAGCTAGAATCTCAGCTGCCATAAAGCAGGACAGGACTGTTGCTTACAATGGGGATCAGATAGGATCTGTGCAGCCACTGGGACAGAATGCTCTGTTATACAGATAGCTAGAATCTCAGCTGCCATAAAGCAGGACAGGACTGCTGCTTACAATGGGGATCAGATAGGATCTGTGCAGCCACTGGGACAGAATGTTCTGTTATACAGATAGCTATAATCTCAGCTGCCATAAAGCAGGACAGGACTGCTGCTTACATTGACTTTTCCGATATTGAGACCACTTGGAGAGAATGCTCTCACAAAAGACAATGCTAGAAACGTGTTGTGACTATTATTGTCCTGAAACTGCCATATTTTACAGAGATTATCATTCACATCAGTCCGTGCCCCAGTGGAGCTTACACTCTAAGGTCCCTGTCCCAGCACTGAACACTGCCCTAGGCCCCACTCTAAGCCCCACTATCCCACTTTTATCATCTCCACTTAGGGTTGCCACCTGGCCAGTGTTTTACAGGCCTGGCCGGTAAAAATGATGCTTGACCCCAATGTTATTAATTGGGAAAAAATCGACATATTTAGCAAGGCCGGTATTTTTTTCCAAAAAAAAACTCCTATCTCCACTGCTTCTCAATGTTGTTAAATATGACACAAAGCTTTCACTCGCTAAAACATTATATGATGATTTTTCCTTTATTTCCAGGAATAAACGTTACATTTCTTGCTACACTCACTTCCTGTTTTCTGGGGCTTTCTTTGCTGCACTATTGCAAATGGTGTAGCTTCTAAAGAGCTGAATATTTTGTAATTCCCCTTCAGATCTTTCCCCCACTGCACAATATGCATAAATATTTCTCTTACTAATCCCCGCAAAAAAAACCCATTAAAGAACTGAACGCATTACTTTCCCGTTATGACTTTTTAACCCATATTTATTCCGTTCCATAACTGGAGTCTCGGTTTTATAACCTTGGGTCCCCAGATGGTGTTAAACTACAACTACCAGGATTTAATACATGTTCATGGGTATAAAAAATTGTACAGGTATGGGACCTGTTATCCAGACTGCTCGGGGACCTGGAGTTTTCCTGATAACAGATCTTTCCGTAGTTTGGATCTTAAGTCTTCTAGAAAATCATATAAACATGAAATAAAGCCAAAAGGCTGGTTTTGCCTCCAATAAGGATTAATTATATCTTAGTTGGGATCAAGTACAGGTATGGGACCTGTTATCCAGAATGCTTCGGACCTGGGGTTTTCTGGATAACGTATCTTTCCGTAATTTGGATCTTCATACCTCAAGTCTACTAGAAAATCACAAAACATGAAATAAACCCAATAGGCTAGTTTTGCCTCCAATAAAGATTAATTATATCTTAGTTGGGATCAAGTAAGGCCGTCACTGGGCAATACAAGTATGGGACCTGTTACCTGGAATGCTCAGGACCTGGGGTTTTCCACATAAGGGATTTTTCCGTAATATGGATCTTCATACCTTAAGTCTACTAGAAAACCATATAAACATGAAATAAAGGCAATAGGCTGGTTTTGCCTCCATAAGATTAATTATATCTTAGTTGGGATCAAGTACAAGCGACTGTTTTATTATTACACAGAAAAAGGAAATTTGTATAAAATGGAGTCTATGGGAGACAGCCATTCCGTAATTCGGAGCTTTCTGTATAATAGGTTTCCGGATAACGGATCCCATACCTGTACTAAGAATTGTAGTCCAGCAATTCTAAGATGCTACATTTTTCAGCGTTCAGAGGGTCTGAACGACTTATTCAGAAATCTAACGGTTTAAGCTATTGTGCTTTATGCAGTTGTGGAGCTAAACTACAACTCCCCGCATCCCTTGTTCTAGCATAATGCATCCACTGAAAAAAAGTCAAAGGTCTTACACAAAGGTCTTATTTTATGCTTGCAAAGGAGAAATTGTGTGTGTAATTTACATAAATATAAACTGCTCGTCACCACTGCTGCAAATATGCATTTTCTGGACAAGATTTGCCTGTTGCTTTAACAAGCTGTTGAGTTACATATGGAGTTGTTTTCTTTTGTCTTGCTAAGCTTTCTTATCTTAATAACTCCCATTAAAGGGGTGGTTCACCTTTAGGGTAATGTCACACCTGGAGATTCGAGGAGATTTAGTTTCCGGGCGACTAATCGCCTCTTCTTTGGGGTGACTAATCTCCCCGAACTAGTTCCCCCTCTCTTCCTCCTGTTAAAATGAAAAACCGTCTGCGGCATGGCACTCGCGGTGCGAGGAAACTTCGGCGACTTCGGAAAACGAAGCACCGCGAGATTAGTCGCCCCATAGAAGAGGCGATTAGTCTCCCCGAATCTCCAGGTTTGACATTACCCTTAAGTTAATTTTCAGAATGTTATAGAATGGCTATTTCTAAGCAACCTTTCAACTGGTCTTCATTATTTCTTTTTTTCTTTTTCTTTTTTTTTTTATAGTTTTTGAATTATTTGTCTTCTTCTTCTGACTCTTTCCAGTTTTTAAATGGGGGTCACTGACCCCATCTAAAAAACAAATGCTCTGTGAGGCTACAATTGCTACTTTTTATTCCTCCTCATTCTATTTATATTCCAGTCTCTTATTCAAATCAGTGCATGGTTGCTAGGGTAATTTGGACCCTAGCAACCAGATTGCTGAAATTACAAAATGGAAAGCTGCTGAATAAAGAGCTAAATAACTTAAAAACCACAAATAATAAAAAATGAAAACAAAATGCAGATTGTCCCAGACTATCACTCTCTACTTCATAATAAAACGTTACTTTAAAGGTGAATAATCCCTTTAAGGGCCTAAAACCCTGCAATGATATAAACAGTGGTCAGAATGTTTGGATATAAAGTTTATCTTATGTTTTACAGGGTCGCTAACGTATCTGAAACCTATAATGCTAACAGCAAGCCAATTAAACATAATGATGTAAGATTATCAGTGAAAAAGAAACAGCAGAATGGGTTCAAGGGAAGATGTGAACAGTGCAATAGGCAGGGTGCTCCCTCTAGTGGCTGAATGATTTTATTAATGATTTTACTGAAACTCTTTGGTAGGTTTATATATATATATATATATATATATATATATATATATATATATATATATATATATATATATATATATATATATATATATATATATATATATATATATATATATATATATATATATAGTCCCACAGTGCCTGCACTCAATCCGATGAATGAAGCCAGAGGTGCACGATCCAAAATAGAAAAATAGAGTAATATATGAACAGAAGATCAGAACTCTCTGTAATTTGGTGAAACTGTGTTGATTTATTTCACAAAATATCACATCTTATCCAGATGTGATGATAAGATGTGATATTTTGTGAAATAAATCAACACAGTTTCACCAAATTACAGAGAGTGCTGATCTTCTGTTCATATATATATATATATATATATATATATATATATATATATATATATATATATATATATATATATATATATATATATATATATAGATAGATAGATATGTATATATATATATATATATATATATATAAAATCCGAAGGTGCACGATCAATAAGTGCAAAATACAAATCAAGGAAGGAGATCAGCACTCACAAGTCTTAAAAAGTCAAATAATAATTTATTAAGGAACTATGTGACATCAGAACTCACTGTTTATAACTGATGACATCAGAACTCACAAGAAGATATTCATGGCATTTGTGTATTATATATATATATATATACGTTCATCAGGAAACATTTCCATCTTGTACATATCAGTACTGCCTCTTCCTCTCTCCCTAAAGTGTGATCTGTTATACCCCATGCAGTCTGCACACAATCGGCCATTCTTTTTCAAAGAACACGCCGCAAGCCTTTGCGCTCCTTTTCGGAGTGATTCCCCCGAGCTGGAAAGTCCCGATTTTCTCTGCACTGAACAGCCAGAAAAAGAAACAAAGTTTCTAACGTAATTGGCTTTTTGCAGAGAGCACAAAACAGCTTAGATAAGGAGAAATATTTTCAAACTTTCATAACATGGTAATCAGGGGGTGTGGCCACAGAAAGGGGCATGGTCAAAAAAATCACTGCGCTATGTGCGGAAAAAACTTTTGTCCCTCTTTTTACTTCCAAAATGTTGGGAGGTATGTTACAAGTACAGAGAAGCCCAACCAGCTCCCGACCAGCCCAATAAATAGTGACTTTCTATAGCATCAGTCCAGGCCTGAGCGCAGCAACTTGCAGCCATTCTTTCCATATGCCACACAGTGTGTAAAGTGAAAAAGAAAGGCCAACTATGGGCTTTGCTTACACTGTGCACACTGCATGGGGCATGGAAAATAACGCCTATAGCTTGGTAAAGTCAGGTACGAGGTCTCTTAATATTCCTGACAGTTTTTACCACTAGAGGGCATGCTGCCTATTACCTTTAATTGAGTTCGTGAATTACAATTAGAAATTAACAGGGTGTCTAAAGTAGGCCGAACCCTTGTGGTCCTGGACTGGGACTAGGGTTGCCACCTGGCCAGTATTTAACTTGGTCTGGCCAGTCAAAATTATGGCTGATGCCAATGTTATTAATAGGGGAAAAAATGAATATATAGGAAGGCCGGTACTTTTTCCAGAAAAGGTGGCAACCCTACCTGGGACACTGGCTTAGAGAACTTCTTAATAGCAAAAAAAATGCTGCCTATGGGCCATCGCAAGAGCTTATGCAGCTAAAATACTTGACCACACTACCGAAAGTTTGCTAAAAGAAAAATAAAAAAAAATACATTTAATCATCAATTAAACCCAATAGGCTGGTTTTGCTTCCAATAAGGATTAATTATATCTTAAAGGAGAAGTAAAGGCTAAAATTAAGTACGGTAAGCTTTATCAGAAAGATCTATATAAATACACCAGTAATCCCTCAAAGTAATGCTGCTCTGAGTCCTCTGTCAAAAGAAACAGCACATTTCTTTCCTTCTATTGTGTACTCATGGGCTTCTGTATCAGACTTCCTGTTTTCAGCTTAAATCTCCAGGGCTAGGGCATGAGCATGCTCAGTTTGTTCCTCTCACCTCCTCCCCCCTCCTTTTTTACCCTTCCTCCTCCTCCCCTCCCTGCTGTAATTTGAGCCCAGAGCTATGAGTGAGCAGGGAGAGACTCAGGAAGGAAGTGATGTCACACCAAGCTAATATGGCAGCTGCTATCCTAAACAAACAGAGAGCTTCTAGAGCTGTTTACTCAGGTATGGTAAAGCATTCTGCATAATAAATATAGTGTTATAGATTGCACTATTGTTGTTAATCTATTGGCAATAATCTGCTTCGGTAGCTTTCCTTCTCCTTTAAGGTGGCCATACACGATAATATCTACTCGTTTAGCGAGGTCGCCAAACGAGCAGATCTTTCCCCGATATGCCCACCAACTGTCCCCGATATCGGGTTAATTCGAACTCCAGAGCCGAACGATCAGATTATAACGAAGGAAATGTGTGCTGACGGATTGTAGGACTGCATCAACTAGCCGATGCGCTCCTCGGTCGCAGGAAAAAATCAAACCTGCCTGTTCGATATCAGACCGGTTTTTGGCCTCATATCGATTAGGGAGCCCCACACATGGGCAGATAAACTGCTGAATTGGTCTAAAAGACTGATATCGGCAGCTTGAATCTGCCCGTGTATGGCCACCTTTAGTTCAACTACAAGTTGCTGTTTTATTATTACAGAGAAAAAGGAATTTTTTAAAAAAATATATGAATTATTGGATTAAAATGCAGTTTATGGCAGATGGGCTTCCTGTAATTTGGATGCTTTCTGGATAATGGATCCCATACCTGCAATAACACGAGGCTTGCACTGGTTGCATGTAAGCACAATCAGTGTGCAGTAATAACTTGTATTTATGAAAAGTGCCCCTGATTTTTCTCCATCATCTATATACCGGAGAGCAAAATTAACTCCAGGTCTAGTAACCCAAGAATCAGTGAACTTTTAGTATGATATAGAATGGCTAATTCTAAGCAACTTTTCAATTGGACTTTTATTTTTTATAGTTTTTAAATTATTTCCCTTCTTCTTCTGACTCTTTCTGGCCTTCAAATTGGGGGTCACTGACCCCATCTAGAAATAAATGCTCTGTAAGGCTACAAATTTATTGTTATTGCTACTTTTTATGACTCGTCTTTCCATTCAGACCCTCTCCTATTCATATTCCTGTTACTTATTCAAATCATTGCATGGTTGCTAGGGTCATTTGTACCCTAGCAACCAGATGGCTGAAATTACAAACTGGAGAGCTGCTTTTCATGTTTTTTTTCGCATTTTTCATCCGATTTTCACGATTTCTTCAGATTTTTCACCTGTAAAACTTCGGGTATTGGATATGGATGCACTGAATCCAGGATTCAGGCATTTTCAGCAGGATTTGGATTCGGTCGAATCCTTCTGCCCGGCCGAATCGTATCCTAATTTGCATATGCAAATTAGGTGTGGGGAGGGAAATCGCGTGACTTTTTGTGACAAAACAAGGAAGTAAAAAATTTTTGCATATGCAAATTAGGATTCAGTTCCGTATTCGCCCTAATCTTTCCAAAAAAGTGGATTCGGTATATCCCTAGTATTGCACGAAACCCAGCGAACATCAAAAAATCATTGGGATTTCTCCCATTGACTTTTATGTAACCTCGACAGGTCTGAGATGCCGGATTTTCTGATTCTGACTTTTCTATCCTCGGGGATTAGTAAATTCTGAAAAATTTGTGATTTTTTTTAAACGTCGGATTTTATAAAAAATAAATCGTGAATTTTTCACCATTTTTGCATTCAGAGTTTAGTAAATAACCCCCTAAAAGTTAACACACAGGTTAACAGGTTAAGCAAGCCGGTAAATGCAACAGGTCGATTGGTTGCCATGGGTTACTGCCACTGGAGTAACTTTTTCCTTTTTTATTTTACTAAACCTAAGAGTTCTTTTTCTCTTTCTATTTCTCTAAATTGTAGGAGTCGTGTTACATTCCAGTGTGTGTGTCTGTCCCTGACTCATGGAGCAAGTCTTGTGTACAATCTGTTACTATAGCACCTGTTATAGTGGAGCCTTCCCAGCCCTACCTGCCCAGCCAGGCTCAGTATCCGTATACACAACTTACTGGAATCACTCCACTTTATCTTTTAACTCTGGGCTTTGTCCTGCTCACCATGTCTCAGGGTTGGCCCGCACACAATGCTTGGTACAGTCTTCCCACACAGGACTTCAACTACAGCGGCGGACATGTAATCCCTTCCATGGTAAGTCACTTATGCTAAAAGCCTCAGTGCCTCTAACACCGTGTTTAAGCTGCAGATGTAACCAGAGTGAATGTATATTGTCATGTAGTGATGCTACACATGTCTATTAACTTCCTACAGAGACTTGCAGGGGGTTATTTATCACGGTCCGAATTTATCTCAGTATTTCTAAGTTAGAAATCCGAGCAACTCTGATTGCCCGAATGGACCTTATTTATGAAGAAAAAAGCCCAAAAAAATAGGGTCGGGCAAGCTTCGGAACTTTCCCCGAAAACTCCGAATTGTTCGGAGTTTTGTGCGCAAAAACCACAAACTCATCGGATATCAGTACGGACATCAGCGCAGACACCGGGACCTTACCCATTGACTTATACAGGACCTTGAGAGCTCTTAGATGCCGGGGGTTTCGGATTCTGAGTTTTTAGACCATCTTTAATAAATCTCGAAAAATTAATCGTTTTTTATTTTGCTCCAAAAACTACGAATTATTCGAGGTTTGGATATTCAGACCTTGATAAATAACCCCCATAGAGTTGCGTGGGTACAGCACTGTATACAAGTCATTGGATACAAATATTAATAACAGTCATGGCCATTGTCAGTGACATAATAACAATAAGGGCCATGATGTCACAGGATGTAATATATCACATATGAAATTTCCTTAGTGTTGTCAAACTATTCCCATATTCCCCAGGTTCCACAGCAACCGACAATAATCCAGCAGCTTCCTTTCAGCCCTCCGCTGTCTCACCCTATCAGACAAGGCCGTGCAAAAGAAGGTGAACCCTTTATATTGTCACATTTACTCCTGTCACCTCAATCTGCTCCTCAATATCATATCTTTGCTTATCTTAAAAGCTAGCGTCAAACACAGTATATTCTCTGTGGGTGAAAAAATGCCAGCATTGCCCGTGCCTCATGCCATTGTACAGGTATGGGATCCATTATATGAAAAACCCATTATCCAGAAAGCTCAAAACTACAGAATGCATAACAGGTCCCATACCTGAAATATATATATATATATATATATATATATATATATATATATATATATATATATATATATATATATATATACAGTATATATATATATATATATACATATATATATATACAGTATATATACAGTATATATATATATATATATATATATATATATATATATATATATATATACAGTATATATATATATATATCTATATCTATATATATATATATATATATATATATATATATATATATATATATCTCTCTCAAAGAAGAAGATGTACACCAGGATTTTTATACAAAAAAGTTAAAATTCCATATTTATTGGTTTACATTAAAAATGTAAAAATGTAAACCATGGTCTTGATAAGGGTCTTACGAGCAGACCAAAACATTGGCCGATTCATCTTTTTAATGTAAACCAAAAATAATGGAATTTTAACTTTTTGAATAAAAATTCTGGTGTGCATCTTCTTCTTTGCTATATGCATAATTTTGCCAGTGAAGATAGTACCCAGGTAATTGACTCAGTTATATATACATTACGGTGTGCTATAAGGACTTTTGGAATATATATATATATACATATACACACACACACACACATACATGTTTCTACTTAACCAGTTCTACATTTTGTTAGGGGAATCCAACTCTTGTGTGTTTAACAGAAAGTTCTCCTATGAACTAAATAACATTCATCCACCCCTACATGTTTAATAAACATATGCTAGGGCAGGGATTTTCTTTGATTATGTCAATGTTTTATTATTTTGGTGGAGTTGCCCTTTGATCCTACTCTACCTGTTCTTTATAGCCTCCGCATCTCCGAGGGCTTCCAATTGGAAATTTTAATTGTAGTTTTCCTTACACCTATTAAAGGTCTATGAAGCTCACAGGTCTATTTTCATTTGCTACTTAGCTACTACCCGTGTCACGTCATACCTATCCATGTCACGCCATAGCTACTTGTGCCACCCGTGTCACGCCATTGCTACCCATATCACGCCATGCCTACCAGTGTCACGCCATACCTACCCCTATCACGCCATAGCTCCCCTCGTCACGCCATACCTACCGGTGTCACGCCATACCTACCCCTGTCACACCATACCTACCCCTGTCACACCATGCCTACCCCTGTCACACCATACCTACCCCTGTCACACCATGCCTACCGGTGTCACGCCATACCTACCCCTGTCACACCATGCCTACCGGTGTCACGCCATACCTACCCCTGTCATGCCATACCTACCCCTGTCACACCATACCTACCCCTGTCACACCATGCCTACTCCTGTCACACCATGCCTACCGGTGTCACGCCATACCTACCCCTGTCACACCATACCTACCCCTGTCACGCCATACCTACCCCTGTCACGCCATGCCTACCGGTGTCACGCCATACCTACCCCTGTCACGCCATGCCTACCCCTGTCACGCCATGCCTACCCCTGTCACGCCATACCTACCCCTGTCACGCCATGCCTACCGGTGTCACGCCATACCTACCTGTGTCACACCATACCTACCCCTGTCACGCCATACCTACCCCTGTCACGCCATAGATACTTGTGTCACCCGTGTCACGCCATAGCTACCCCTGTCACACTATACCTTGTGTGAGGTTAGTGGGGCTGCCCAAGACTGTTGTCAAATGAGAGGCATTATAGGGACCCAGTGTAATGTTCTTTGACTGATATACAGGGTTGTAATGTGAATTCCATTAAAAACCCTGTTATTAATCAAAATGGAGGAGCAATGGCTTTTTAGACAAATGAGATGCTTTGCTAATACCCAGTCAATAGCACAGCCCCCCATAATGACTGGTCTCCTCACAGGGGCATAACGTTGTGAGCCCGGGCCCCCCAGCAGAACATATGTTGCCATTGCTCCACATCCATTCTACTTGTTATACCTACAGATTTAATTGAGCTGATGATGATCCAGAACGCTCAGATGCATCAGGTTATAATGAGCAACATGACCATGTCTGCGCTGTCAAGCTTTGGCTATGGGCAAGCCGAGAAGCCCCCCACGGTGAGTAGCAAACATACCTTTCAGTACCCAGAGGAGGTAGTTGAGACAGGGACAACGGTAAATGATAGTGTAGGATTTTCTAGTTTTCATGGTCAAAACTGTCAAATTCGACTAGGGAATTATTCAAATTCGATTAGTTTTGCAAAAAATCATCCTCTGGCCCTAAGAACTCAAATTCGACTAATCGCCACCTAAAACCTGCCAAATTGCTGTTTAAGTCAACGGGAGATGTCTTTCGATCAATTTGGAGTTGTTTGCAGCCTTCCTGACGTTAAAATTGTAATCAAATTCGGGTCGATCCTATTCACCCGAGTTTAAAAACTTTGATTTTCATAATAAATTTTCGATTGGTCGAATTTCAAGTTCATGGGAGTTTTGAAAAACTCACATGATTTCGAAATTCGACCCTTGATAAATGCGCCTACATATGTCAATCATCCTCAACCCCCGACTGCAGCTATCGCCCCCTTATGGACGACGTGTGTAGCGGGACCAGCAACATCGAGACCCATTAGGATTTTTCCTAATATCCCAGTGGGCCATTGTAATTCAGATCTGCAATATTATAGAATACCAGTGCAAGAATGTACAATATATATTTGCAGGGGTCGCAAGGAAAGTATAAACCCTTCTGACTGATATCTTTCAGCCCAGTGTGATACCAGTACAAATGGAGGAGGAGGAGGAGGAGCCAGTTGTTTATCACCATTATGAACCATACCCACCAGTGTACCCATATTACCCAGCATACCCTGCCTGGCAAGAACAGAGACCACCACCTCATCGTGAACCCACCGTCAGGCACATAGATATACAGCCTCACACGCCAACTCATGCCGGAGACCAGTAAGGCACAAATTAAACCGGTTACAGTTTATATTATATATATATATATATATATATATATATATATATATATATATATATATATTTATATAGTCAACTACAAGAGGTCCTCTGCACTCAACCCATTATCAATATATATAAGACAGAGACATGTTGTGCATACTGCTACTGAAAAATGCCTTACCCTTTAAACAACACAGGGATTGTTTGTCCATATATTGCAATATATTTAAGCTGAACAACTACGTCACAGTCATCCCATATCTGGCCAGTCCTATACTCAATTTTCATCTGATTCATTAAGAATTCAATTGCTTCATTATACATTTTACAAAGGGACTAAAGCTCCCCATAGACGCGACGATTCTTCTTGCCGAACGACCGATTTTAGGGAAGCCCGACCAATCCTTCGAAATTATCGTGCGGTTAGTGGTATTCGAACGATCGTACATCTTACGATTTTTCGGCCGACTTCTGTCGGGAAATTGATCGGCCAGGTCAAAAAATCTTTGTCGGTCCCAGTGCAATGTATCTATGTTTGCAGGGCCAAGCAGGCAGCTCCCCTTTGTTTTCCTGGTAAATTGGTCTTTTTAGTTGATGGTAAATTCGTATGATCGTACGATTGTTCTGAGAAGATCCTGGTCTCACGATCAGGATCTGATCTTTTAAAAATCTCAACATCTATGGCCAGCTTTAGTTTTACCTGCAACTTACTTGCTGCTTTCAAAGTAAAACTCCCAAACTTGGCTGCCCTTTTATTAGACACCAGTGGGATCACCTGACTATAGCTGGGAAGGGTGGGAGCTACAACATGGAGCTGGTCACTGCTCCTATATAAACTATAACAAACAAGGGAAAGTTGTGCTCACCACTATTTTTTAATAACCATTAGGCGGGGGTGCAATGAGGCTGTGACCACAAAATACATATAGTCAACTACAAGAGTCCTCTGCACTCAACCCATTATCAATATATTTAAGACAGAGACATTTTATGCATACTGCTACTGAAAAATGCCTTACCCTTTAAACAAAACAGGGATTGTTTGTCCATATATTGCAATATATTTAAGCTGGCCAACTACGTCACAGTCATCCCATATCTGGCCAATCCTACGCTTAATTTTCATCTGATTCATTAAGAATTCAATTGCTTAATTATACATTTTACAAAGGGACTTAGTTTTACCTGCAACTTACTTGCTGCTTTCAAAGTAAAACTCCCATACTTGGCTGCCCTTTTATTAGACACCAGTGGTATCACCTGACTATAGCTGGGAGGGGTGGGAGCTACAACATGGAGCTGGTCACTGCTCCTGTATATATATATGCAAAGCGGCAGCACTCCAAGGATTTTCAAACAAGTTAAAGTGTCAAAATAAGACAGGTTTATTGAATCCGACGTTTCATTTCCATACAGGAATTTTCATCAGGGAAAGCTTTCCCTGATGAAAGTTCCTGTATGGAACTGAAACGTTGGATATATATATATATACTTTACCTAATACAGGTTTTTATTTCATAATACCCTGTGGTTGCTGGTTCTTCTTTGCAAATGTATATTGATATTTAACCGTGCAACTGGGAGTAACCTGGAAGCAGTGTACCTTCCATTGAGCAACTATATATACACACATATATATATATATATATATAAATTAGGTTGTGGAGTGGGAGAGAAAAGAAATCATAGCCAAAACAAACAATAAAAACCCAACAATCTTGTGAAATGTAAGCAAGTGCTTCAAATAGGATGTTATATAATGGCAAAATTTCTATAAATTATTCAAATTAAATATTACTTTTTAGATTTGCAAAGGAACAACTATACCTTAAATAATATTATATCAGTGGTTTCTAACCGAGGGGGGCTTAGCCTGAAGGCCAGTTAGGGTAAGTTTAGGGGGTTATTTATAAAGGTTCGATTTGTGTTTTCCACAAAAATTCGAGGTTTTTGGGTAAAACGCACATTTTCAGGTTAGAAAAAAACTAAAATTTTTTGATATTTATTATACCCCAACCCTGGAATAGCTGTAATCCAAAAATACACCTGTCGAGGTCATGCAGGAGTCAATGGCACAGGTCCCTTGAACCATTTGAAGATGTTAATAGCCTTCATGATGTTCAAATTATTATCGAGTTTTTTTCACCGAAAATTTGATTACTTAAAGAGTTTTCAGGTTTTGCAATTGGCACTCAGTGAATCGAGTTTTTTCTTAAATAAGGAACCATTCGAGTTGTGAGTTCATTCGAGGTATTAAAAAAAACTCTGACGTTCAACCTTTGATAAATAACCCCCTAAATGTCAACTAGGGTAAGTTTTGGGGTAAAATCATATTTGATTTCTTTAAACTACAACAGCATGGCTCATACATTTTTCCGATATCTGTAACGTTGAAAGCGCTAAGGGGGCTTTGAGCAATGATAAGACCTCCAACCATCGCATTCCATGTTCATACCTCCCAACTGTCCCTTTTTCGGAGGGACAGTCCCTCTTTTGACAGCTCAACCCGCAGTCCCTCATTTTTACTGGAAAGTCCCTCTTTTCTATGCACTGAACAGCCAGAAAAAGAAACAAAGTTTCTCACTTAATTGGCTTTTAGCAGTGAGCCCAGAACAGCTAACAGGTGCAAATAAGATACTTTGTAACAATTTTGAGACACAAAAACACAGTTTAGATAAGGAGAAATATTTTCAAACTTTCATAACCTGCCAAATTTTGTAAAACAAACATGGTAATTAGGGGGTGTGGCCACAGAAAGGGGTGTGGTCAAAAAAATTGCTGCGCTACGTGCGGGAAAAATTTTTTTGTCCCTCTTTTTACATCCAAAATGTTGGGAGGTATGAAATGTTCTCTGGCTTTTTTATAGAAAATATCTCCCTGTTTGTAGAGTTACACACTCTGTGGGGCCATTATCAACACTGGGCAAATGTTGTAACCAATCAAATGCTTGTTTTCATTGTTCTACCTGCAGTTGGCTGGAAAAAGCTAATAAATGATTGGTTGCCCAGTAGGGATAGATGAGCCCAACTGAGTGTTCATTAGAGAACTGGCATGTTTATGTAAAGGGTAACTATATCCTGCACTGGCAAAAGGCTGTGTTGTGTCTCCACAGACGGGCTGTACCACCACCACCCCCTCTCAGCGCTACCGGAACTGTAGGTGCGGATGTCCCACCAGCCTCAGGTAAAGCTGAGAATACTAGTTCAGTCTTTCTCCTAAAGCAGCTGCAACATTCTGTGGCCCTTTATGCCCCGACACTTCTACAAACACCAGCTATGGCATCATAAATTCTGGAATTGTGGAAAAGTGAGGAATCAGCCTATGACACTTCATGAAAATGAATTACTATATTAATAATTCATATATAAGTAGGGATGCACCAAATCCAGGATACCCCAAATCCCACCACTTTTCGGATTCAGATTTTGGGGCGCCTGGCCGAACTGATTCTGAACATTTAGGGGTTATTTATTAAAGAGTTAGTTGTTTTTATTACTGAAAAATTCGAGTTTTCAAGGGTAGTTTTCAGTAAAAACCAGGTAAAAACAATTTATTATTTTTTATTTACTATACCCCGAAGCTGGAAATAGGTCAAATCCAAAAATACTCCAGCTAAAACCTGTTGAGGTCATGTAGAAGTCAATGGCAGAGGTCCCTTCATAATGTTCGGGTTTTTTCGCTCGATCAATTTGAGTATTCGAGTTTTTCATCCCGATTACACAGATTGGAGTTTTTTCATATATTAGGAAACATTCGCGTTGTGAGTTTATTCGAGGTATAAGAAAACCTCACAAACTCGACCTTTGATAAACAACTCCCTTAATGTCACAACAACTTGAGTTGACTTTTTTTTTAATTATGCCTTTTTTTTTGCTCAAATTTTAAAAAGCAAGGGTTCGGTTCAGCATTAGGGTTGAGCCCTACTAATAATGGATTTTGTGCATCCGTTTTAAAAAAAAAATTGTTTTTTGGTCAAATGATGTTTTAGTGCTGCCTCTCCCTAGAGAGAAATTATTTACCCAACTATTAGTGATGTGTGGGTTAAGTTTTTCACGACCTGCACCCGCACCCACCCCATCCCAACTCGAACCCAGCCCGGCCTGCTCTGTCCCCTCTACTTATAGACCCACGCCCGTCACGAAAGGGGTGGGGCAGGCGCGAGTCATTAAATTGATGGGGCGGAAGCAGACAGTGTGAGGTCACAGGCAGGAAGAGTGGAAGGGATTGGTCAACCCAAACCTGCCTGCAACCCGAAGATTTTTCTGCGGTAGCCGGCCCGGACCCGTCTGACTCCCAGGGGAAACCCATGGATCCCATGGGTTCCGGCCTGCACATCACTACTAACTACTATTTTCTTCTGGAAAAGGTGGCACTGACCTTCCTATATATTTATCTTAATTCCCTATTAATAACATTGGGATCACTGACCTTCCTATATATTTATCTTTATTCCCTATTAATAACATTGGGATCACTGACCTTCCTATATATTTATCTTTATTCCCTATTAATAACATTGGGATCACTGACCTTCCTATATATTTATCTTTATTCCCTATTAATAACATTGGGATCACTGACCTTCCTATATATTATCTTTATTCCCTATTAATAACATTGGGATCACCTATTAATAACATTGGGATCACTGACCTTCCTATATATTTATCTTTATTCCCTATTAATAACATTGGGATCACTGACCTTCCTATATATTTTATTCTTTATTCCCTTAATGAACATTGGGATCACTGACCTTCCTATATATTTATCTTTATTCCCTATTAATAACATTGGGATCACTGACCTTCCTATATATTTATCTTTATTCCCTATTAATAACATTGGGATCACTGACCTTCCTATATATTTATCTTTATTCCCTATTAATAACATTGGGATCAACCATCATTTTTACCAGCCAGGCCGGTAAAAAACTGGCCAGGTGGCAACCCTATTTGGGTATAAACCAGCTAGGCTAGGGTGGATTTAAAGTAACAGCTGAAACATTGAAACATCCCGATTTTCAGGCAGACAGAGGATTATGTTCTCTCCGTCCCGTCTTTAGTAAAGTTTTGTACCCGAATTAAATCTGTATTTTTATTGTTTTTACAGAATATTATGACTTGGCGGAAGGCAGATTGTAGCGGAACCATGTGCCTCCTTGATGGTCAGATAGGAAATGTTTCCACCTTTGCACCAGGATATGGCACCAGTATTCACACTCACCTATACTCAATGGACTTATCACATCCTACTGCAAAAACCCGAAGGGGGTGTCTTGGAACCTCCATAATCAAAATCACTTCAAGCAATTAAAACTGTACCCGGCACATTCACAATTGATTTCATTATTCGCCAATGCAAATAATGTAATGTATATATTTAATATTTACTTGTCCTTTCTCCTATGGTCATTTAATGTATATTTGCTTTATGTTTGACCCATCCTTGCCTCGTTGTGAACCTGTCCAACATGAAAAGTTGTGGTTCATAATGGGTCCAATACGCAGAACTTTGCTGCAAAAAGTCAAGTGCTTTATTGTGTCACGACATGTTTCGAGCAGAGCTTTTTTTCAAGCGTTGTAAACCTGTGTCTTCAACAAGAGCTGTATTTTATTGACGGATACATTAGGGAGAGAACTGGTTCAGTGCAGACGGTCGCTTCCTTCATGGGGATTTGTTAAATAAGAATGACTGAAACCATTTCTGTTTATTTCTCGGTCTTGTTTTAGGTTGTGTGAAGCCACGTAACTATGGCAAATTCCCTTTGTGTGGTTTATGTCCCCTGAAGAGAGTCTCAAACAATAAACTGTCTATATGTATTTTTGTCAAGGCCTGAGTGTAGATTACATCCTTTGTAAGTTATTACAGGCACCTAGGCAACCTATATATATGTGCACCCATGCACAGCCAGTCTGTTATATACAGTATATAGATGACATAATTACTCACTGACAGACATCAATTGTCTCTGTTGACTTTAGCCAGCAGCCCATAGCATCCATTACCCTTTTGTTTATATATTATAAACGTGTTAATCCTTCTATTTGTCGTATTCAGCAATACAGAGGCAGAGTGTTCTTCTCATATAAACTTGCCTGCTTTGCCTTCCCATAACCTTCCCTTCCCTATGGATGCAACCACCCACTACTGTGACTGAGAACATAGAAGTAAATTCAGTACTTTTCTAACCTTCCAGAAGGTGGCGCCATCATACCCCCACCCAGCTTTATGTGGAAGAGACATAGCAAGCCAAGCAGCAACTATTTAGTGTTGCTAATTCCCACAGCTAAATTCTTCCCCGTAATATTTACATGTCTATCATAGGGTTATAATAATATTTTTTTATAAATATTATAAAAAAAAACGCCCTATGGTGTCGTTCCCCTCTAACTGCAGACGAGACGGCTTGAACATTATTTTTAGACTGATGAGACCTTGAAGTATATGAGTTCAGGGTGGTTTTTACTCAATATACTTCCTTTTTTTTACTATAATAATATAATTATTGTGCTTCCCTTTTCCCCTCATGTCATGGCTGAATTTATTGCTCCTTGTAGATGAACCCAAACACACACGTTAAAAGCTTTACATCAGCACAAATGTAGATGTAGCACACAGATTCAGGGAGATTTAGTAGCCTGGCGACTAATCGGCTCTTCTTCGGGCGACAATCTTCCTGAACTGCCTTCCCCCTGCTAAAATGAAAAATTGCCTGCGGCATTGCACTAGCGGCGCTTCGATTTCGGAAGTTGGCTCACGAGGAAACTTCTGGCGACTTCGGAAATGTAAGCGCCTCGAGTGCATTTTTCGTTATACCAGGTAGAAGGCAGGGGAAAGGCAGTTCGGGGAGATTGTCACCCCGAAGAAGAGGCGGTTAGTCGAATCTGCCCGTGGGCTAACGCCCTTAAAGACAAGATAAAAAAAAAAAATATATATATATATATATATATATATATATATATAATACACAAAAGCCATGAATATGACTAGTGATGTCATCAGTTATAAACGGTGTATTATAATAAATAAAGTACCCCTTGTTGGAAAATATGAGAATATTAGAAGTTACCTCGGAGTTCCATGATCTATATAAAAACACTCGGTCTTCGGCCTCATGCTTTTATATGGTCGTGGAACTGCTCGGTGACTTAATAATATCCTTATATTTATATAATACACAAAAGCCATGAATATCTTGTAAATTATATCCTTATAAACGGTAAGTTCTGATGTCATCAGTTATAAACGGTGAGTTCTGATGTCATTTCTGTCACATGACTCACTGAAACTTGTGTATTATAATAAATAAAGTACCCCAGTTGTAAAATATGAGGATATTAGAAGTTACCTCGGAGTTCCATGATCCGTATAAAAACACTCGGCCTTCGGCCTCGTACTTTTATATGGTCATGAAACTCCTCAGTAAATTATAATATCCTTATGTTTTACAAGAGGGGGTACTTTATTCACTATATATATTTATTATAAATATATTTTTATATACAGTAGTAAACCATATTTTTTATTTAGAACACATTTACAACATTGGTTTGGGCCCTGGATGAGGGTAACAGATGGAACATGTCGAGCACAAGGAGTGGTGTGATGGAGGGTGGCTTACCTTAGGCTAGCTTACAGTACGCCCTGGCACTGGGTTGGGGCTCTAGCCGGTACCCATTCCAAAGAAAACCCAAGTAATCCGTGGTGTAACAACTGGGGGACCAGTGGGTGCGATTTTACCCGGGCAAGTTTCCCCCAGAAGGATCCACCGAAGTTGAAAATCTAAATGTAAGAGCGTGTGCAGGGCCGCCATTAGAAAACACGGGGCCCCGTAAAACAACATTTTTGTAACCCTCCCACACAGATAAGTTACAAAAAGCTATTGATGGTTATGTGTGGTGCCAGGGCCCCCATAAAAGTTTTTTTTTTTTAAAAAAAAACATTGGTGCCAGGGCCCCCCTTACAAGTAAATAAAAATTGGGGCCCCAAAGAATATTTTTAAAAAAACAGTGGCGCCAGGGCTCCCCTTACAAGTTAAACAAAAAAATATTTAAAAGAAAAAAGCATTGGTGGCAGGGGCCTATACAGTATTAAAAACATGCATTGGTGGCCAGGGGATTAAAAAGAATAAAAAAAACACACATTGGTGTTCAGTAGAATTGAACTTGTGGCTTCAGGACTTCAACTTCGCCTCCTATCGTGACTTTTCGCTGCTTCAGGACTTCGATTTTGACTGTTTTCGTGACTTCGGGTCTTTTTGCCGCTTCAGGACTTCAATTTCGGCTGTTATCATGACTTTGTGTCTTTTCGTCATTTCAGGACTTAAATTTCGGCTGTTTTTGTGACTTCGGGTCTTTTCGCCTTTCAATTTCGGCTGTTTTCGTGACTTTGGGTCTTTTCGCCACTTCAGGACTTCAATTTTGTCTGTTATCGTGACTTTGTGTCTTTTCGCTGCTTGAGGACATCAATTTCTGCTGTTTTAGTGACTTCACATCTTTTCGCCGCTTCAGGACTTAAATTTTGGCTGTTTTTGTGACTTCACGTCTTTTCGCCGCTTCAGGACTTCAATTTCGGCTGTTTTGTGACTTCAAGTCTTTTCACCGCTTCGGGACTTTAATTTCGGCTGTTTTCGTGACTTCACGTCTTTTTGCCGCTTCAGGACTTAAATTTCGGCTGTTTTCGTGACTTCACATCTTTTCGCCGCTTCAGGACTTCAATTTCTGCTGTTTTAGTGACTTCATGTCTTTTTGCCGCTTCAGTACTTTAATTTCGGCTGTTTCCGTGACTTCTGGTCTTTTCACCGCTGAAGGACTTCAATTTCAGCTGTTTTCGTGACTTCACATCTTTTCACCATTTCGAGACTTCGGCTGTTCGGCTTTTTCAGCACTTCTGCATTTTGGCTGTTCTGGACTTTCAAAAGAGTGGCACGGGTTCGGCACTGTCAA
The DNA here is from genome assembly GCF_017654675.1 of Xenopus laevis. NCBI lineage: Eukaryota > Metazoa > Chordata > Amphibia > Anura > Pipidae > Xenopus > Xenopus laevis. The sequence goes on along the minus strand of NC_054387.1, from coordinate 6,327,260 downwards.
GGGGGGCTCGGCTCTTTAGAAAAGTTCAGCATTGCTGGGCCCCCCTTCAGGCCCGGGCCCGTTTCACTTGTACCCCCTATGCCCCCCTGATGGCGGCCCTGAGCGTGTGTGGTGCATCTTTTTAACTGCATAGCCCAGCTGCACTACTATACTGCAGCTAGGAATGGACTCTCTGCAAGGCCAATGCTGTTATTGTTTACCAGCAGCCACTTATCAACTGATATGTCAGGAATGTTCCATCCAAGTTGCTCGGACACGTTTGGAAAAGATGTTTCCCAGCTGAACAAGTTAATGCAGCCCAGATGTATGTATTTGTCAGTCCGTGGAGATTTCCATTACGAAACAGTTACAATGATGATGAAGAATATTAAAGGATCTAGCTAATACACAAGCTAATCTATGAGATACTGTGTAGCTTCTACAGTTGTGTATAGTTAAAAAAAGACTGAGCAGAAAGACAGAGGGATGTTTTCAACAGCCACATCATGTACAAATAACGTGTGGTTTACCTTTAAGTTAACTTATAGTAGGTTATAGAATGGCTAATTCTAAGAAACCGTTGAGTTGGCCTTCATTTTTTCTTTTTTATAGTTTATGAACTATTTGCCTTCTACCTCGTTCCAGCTTTCAAATGGGGGGTCACTGACCCCATCTAAATAACGAATGCTCTGTAAGGCTACAAATGTATTGTTATTGCTACTTTTTATTACTCCTCTTTCTATTTAGGCCTCTCCCAGTATCTAATCTAAATGAATGAATGGTTGAGCCGATTCAGTGCACAAAAAAGAGGTGGCTACTGCCCGCGGTACAGCTGATATTAACCAGCATATTTTGGCTAGCTTTAAGGCACTAGCCTTAAAATAACACCATTTTCATTGATCCAGAAGACGGCAAACAAAACAAAAAAACAGGATGACATGGCATATGTCTAACTAGAGCAATAGCTTTAAGGAGATCCCTTCATTCACAGAGTGATGGCCCCATATTAATTCTCCCTATTTATTGTGTCTGCCGTATTATTCCCGGCATTGCACTCTTGCTAAACAGACTAGCCTGCAGCACTATTAGACTTATTTAGATAAAGGACTTTCAGAGAGAGACCAACTGCTGTTGTTTATTGCATTGCCTGTGCTGTAATGATAGGGCTCTGCGAAACAAAGCCTACAATGAAGCAGAAAGTAAAGTGATGCTCTGATTGTACTCAAAGGAATTAATAATGGGTGGGTCCCTCCTGTTCCACAGCTTGGCTACTGTAATACACATACAATGGTAAAAACAAAAGGCAGTGCTCACAGAGAAGATTAACTGCTTCACTCTATAGAAAAGTAAGTAAATAAAAGGTCAGGTGGCACCGGGACATGATAATCTAGATTTTGACCTCATTTAATTTTTTTCTGTGTAATAATAAAACAGTTGCTTGTACTTGATCCCAACTAAGATATAATTAATCCTTATCGGAGGCAAAACAATCCTGTATATAATGTTTAAATGCCTTTTTTTGTAGGCTGAAAGTATGGTCTGATACTGATTAAGGAAAGACCTCTTATCCGGAAAACCCTCGGTCCCGAGCATTCTGGATAACAGGTTTTTTTTTTTTACAGTGTTTTTAATGCAAGTGTTGATAAGACTCATTTACCACATTTACTCTTGTGTGTTACTTCTGCTAAAATGTACTGACAAGAGAGTTGCACGGCTGTGGTTAAAATGGCACAATCATCATGTCTCACCCTCGCAAAAGAAAACAAAAATGTGCACCCTAAAGTGTGAGCTATTTAGCATGCCTGGTGAGAATGCCTTAACTAAAGCAAAAATAACAAAGAAAAAAAAAAAACATGAATACAAAAAGTATTGTAGAAGTGATACTACCCAGGCCCCTTCGTCAGGCAAAATACAAATGAAAGCTAGAAAGGCACAGCATATATACTGTTATATTAGTGAAAAGTATTCATGGGTAATACATTAGGAAGTTACAGATCAATAGAGATCAATTGTACAGATAATAAAAGGTTGTTAGTAAATGGTCCAGGAGTCAGGAATCAGTCAGGTCACATAGTGTGAAACCAGACTCTGTCTTAATGTGTTAAATAACTCCATACCATCCATTTAAATTCATAGATCTTCCGTTCCCGTTCAGTTCCCTTTTAGAATTAAGACCTCTAAATTATCTAAATTAATTTTATTTTACTTTATTATTATTATTCTGATATTTCATTATTTTATGTTATTTGTATTTCCCCTTTTTCTTTGTTTGTTTATTTATTTTGTTGTCTTTCATGTCAAATGTTTACTGTAATGCTCATGAATATTTCTTTTGCTCCTTATTGAAACACTGTATGTTTATCATATTGTCATATACTTGTATTTTATTGAAAATCTCAATAAAAAGAATTTCAAAAGAAAAAAAAGAAAGAAAGAATTAAGACCTATGGGGCAAATTCACTAAAATCCGAAGTTGCGCACAGGGGTAGCGTAAGGTTGCGAAGTTGCGCTAGCGTTGATTCGCTAAGCGAAGCGAAGTTACGCTAGCGATGGTTAATTTGCATACGGCGCCAAATTCAAATTTCAATGGAGGAATACGTAGAATCACTACAAATGCCTGGGAAACCTTCAAAACATCAAGTAAAATGTTTATTTTGCCCTACACATGTGCCCACTGTATAGTTAAGTTGCCATGAGTCAGGAAATGTAGGGGGGAAGGAGGGGAGCCCCAAAAAAAATGTCAAACTTTTTCACCCATAATATAGAAAAAACGCCAGCGTTTTTTGGGACTTAGAAAAAATGTGACCTTTTTTTGAAGCAATCCCTATCTACCCTATTGCGCTTCGCCTGGTCTGAGGTGGCGAAGGAAGTCTAGCGTAAAAGGTAGCGTTCAGTACACTGCGCGCGTTAGTGAATTTGCGTAGTTACGTCTGTAGCGAAAATTCGCCAGGCGTAAGGGTGCAAAGTAACACTAGCGAATTTACGCCAGCGTTCGTTAGTGAATTTGCGAAGTAACGAAAATGGCCAATGCTAGCGAATTGACGCTAGCGTTAGGTGCTTCGGCGTTTAGTGAATTTGGGTCTTTGTGTCCTGAAGACTGTGATTTTGATTGCAGAAGTGTTGCACCATACTATCACATGATTTGGTGTTGATTGTATGTCTGTGATGGTTCATCCTTGTGCGCAATTTTCGTCCTGTTTCGCCAATGTATCTGCCTCCTGTAGAGCACCTAGTACATGTAATCATGGATACCACATTGGATGAAGCACACGAATAGTAGTGCCGATTGGTGTAGACTTTTTGTTTATTTGGTATAGCAACTAGATCTTTGTACAGGATGTATTTGCAGGTCCCATGTCTGCTGCTGTTGCAGGAAAACTTACCTGCTTTATTTGTTTTAGGAAGAGCACTTCTGACAATCATTTTCGTCAGATTAGTTGGTTGTCTATAAGGGTTAGGCCACACAGGGCGTTTTGGGGAGATTTGGTCGCCTGGCGACTAATCGCCTCGTCTTTTGTGGCGCAGAGTCAGGGAAGGCGTTTGGGGAGATTGGTCGCTGCAAAGACGAGGCGATATTTCTTTTAGTCTGGTATCTGTATGGAGCATGGGCTGCAGTTTAAATTAATGGAGTTATTAAACACATTAAGACAGGGTCTTAATTTAGGGTCAGATTTCATGTCACACTATGTGACTTGACTGAATCCACATTCCTGGACTATTTACAACCCACCCTAAAGACCCCCCATACACGGCCGATAAAAGTTGCAGACAGACCGAGTCTGCAGCCTATTGGCCCATGTGTGGGGCCATCTGACGGGCTTCCCCGATCGATATCTGGCTGAAAGTCAGAGAGATCTCAATTGGGCAGGTTAAAAAATCGCGTTGGATCGAGACAGCATCTGTGCGTTTGTGTGGTCCCGCAATTTGACCGCCCGTATTGGATGTATTATGATCCGATTGTTGGGCTCTAGGGCCCACGATCGGATCACCCTATCACCCACCTCAATGTGGGCATATCGGGGAGAGATCCGCTCGTTTGTCGATCTCTACGTCTATGGCCACCTTAATTCATTTTATTATCTGTACAATTGATCTCTATCTGTAACTTCCTAAGGGTCAGGGCACACGCTCAGATTCGGGGAGATTAGTCGTCCGGCGACAAATCTCCTCTTCTGTGCGGCAACTAATCTCTCAGAACTGGCTCCGGAGGGCTAGAATGGCAATCGGAGCAATTCGTTTTCCGAAGTCGCACAAAGTTTCCTCGTGAGGCAACTTCCGAAAATCAAGCGCTCTAAATGCCATTCCGCCAGCGATTTACATCCTAGCTGTCGGGAGGCAATTTGGGGAGATTAGTCGCCCCGAAGAAGAGGAGAAGAGGACTACTTTTTGTATTTGGTTGTTGTTTTTATTTGTTATTTTTGCTACTGGCTAATACAGTACCACGGTTTATTTGTTTTGTGCTTAACTAAAGCAAGAAATAGGTCAGTTTTAATGTGCAGAGAAGGTAACAGTACACCAAAAAACAAAAAGATATTCCAAGGATTAACCTATTGTTATTAAACTGTACAGAAAATGACAAAGTGAACTCCTTGCTAATGTTAATAGAAGGGCTTGCTACACAGACATTGCTTAATTACAGCTTCTAAAAATCCCCAGAGAGAGAGCAATGTAACATGAACACAGATGTCACAGGCTCTGATAAATACATCCATAGTGAGGTGGGCAGTGATAGGTACAGATTATATGGTGCAGAGGTTTCTTTAAATAGTGATACTTTGGTTTTATCCCATACCCCATACGGTGCATCATATATTTTAGTGTAGCAGAGGCTGCTGAAGCACATCGACCCCATTTCCACTATCATGCATCAGGTAAAGTGACAATAGTAAACAACAGACAGACCACAATGCCTATATGCAGGACCGCCATCAGAAATCACAGGGCCCCATACGACAAAATTTCCTGGGTCCCCTGGGCTGCGCCCACCGCAAGCCCCACCTACAGGTCCACCCTCCCCACCCCACAGGTCCGCCCCCCACCACACAGTAAAAAAACAAAAAAAATATTGGTGGCTAGGGTTCCCACATGTTAATAAAAAATAAAAAGATATAGGTGGTCAGGCCCCCCCCCATAAAAAAACATTTGTGGCCAGGGCCCTCCCATTAAAAAAATTGGTGGCCAAAATTGGTGGCCAGGGCCCCCACCCCCACATTATAAGAAAATTGGTGGCCAGGGCCCCTTAAACGTCCATACCTTCCCGAAGTCAGCAGCTCTCAGAAAGATGGGGGGCCCGGCTAATCAAGTAAGCGTGGTGTGGCAGGGCCCCCCTTACCCTTGGGGCCCCCTACAACTCTCCCCCCTGTCCCCCCCTGATGGCTGCACTGCCTATATGGTGAATATAATAGATATAAAACAGCTCACAAAGCTCTCAAGGGAGTTTAGATTGTGTCTCAAAGCATCATATTCTAATGTGATTGACAATTATGGGTGTCAGAATCTCTACACACTGCCGAACTTGAGATCACCCAGCATGAAGTGAACGAGACCAGCAGCAACTCATCCAAGAATGCATGTGGCGCATTTAAAGTGTTTAAACCTAGCCCCATTCCAGATCATCAGGCCACCAGACATGTACCAGTAATTGTGTGAAAATGGTGACAATATTATTGGTACATGTATCGTGAACGTCTGATTGTGATTTCTTGTGTCTTAAAGGTACAGATATTTTTGAGTGCTACATATTCAACACTCACTGCACAACTTCAGAGCTCCATGTAAATGTTAAACCTTAAATGTTTCAGAATAATGTTACCAAGTCATGTGAAAAATTGTTGGGGAGAGTTCTAGATAATGAATGATCTAGAAAGTCTGCACTGACTGCATATAATACGGGTATGGGGCCTGTTATCCAGAATGCTCGGGACCTGGGGTTTTCCAGATAATGGATCTTTCCATAATTTGGCTCTTCATACTTTGTCTAGTAGTAAATCATGTAAACATGAAATAAACCCAATAGGCTGGTTTTGCTTCCAATAAGGATTAATTATAGCTAGGTACTGTTTTATTATTACAGCGAAAAAGGAAATCATTTTTTACAATTTGGATTATTTGGAGTCTATGGGAGACAGCCTTTCTGTAAATCAGAGCTTTCTGGATAACGTTTTTCCGAATTATGTGTTTCCGTATCATGGATCCCATTACTGTATACATGAAATCAACTTAGCCCTGCAAAATGAGTGTGTTAGAGGTGTCTATGAGTTTTCCGGATTTGTGATATACGTGTGAGTGCAGGCTCAAAGTATATTGTTACTTAATCAGTTGCATAGAGCCACACTCCAAAAAGTTTGGGAATAAAATCGTTTTTATTAGCATATGTGTCCAACGTTTCGGCCCCTCTTGGGCCTTTTTCAAGGATCCTTTTTACTTTTTTTTTCCTTGAAAAAGGCCCCAAGAGGGGCCGAAACGTTGGACACATATGCTAATAAAAACGATTTTATTCCCAAACTATTTGGAGTGCTCTATGCAACTGATTATATACAGTATATATATATATATATATATATATATATATATATATATATATATATATATATATATATATATATATATGTATATATATATATATATATATATATTATAGACATTTCTAATATATTTAAAATCAGCTTATTCATACCTTATATAATGTGCAGCCACAAGTTCTTAAGCCATAACTGCTTCTTGACCAAAGTTCAGACCAGAAAGTTCCTCGACTTTTACTGTTAATATGGGCTGTGGAGCAGATAGATATGAAATTTAGGAACAACATTAATACTAAACAAGATTTGAAATAAATGTTAAAGCAAAGTCAAATGCACTGGTTTGTGTGTAGCCATGCAGGAGGCATTGAAATTAATTATTTAATCAGCCTTCGGCACACAGATCTCCTATGTGTCCCCTCTAGATATCAAACTGAATGCAGCTAAACTGATTGCTAAGTTGCATGTAGTTTTATATGTGTAGATGGCAGCCATTTAGACAACCTTACTTAGCTTGAGGCTTCCCTTTTAACTATTGCTGAAGTAACAGTTGGGCCTCGGTTTATTAACCAGCACTGCATTACTTGCATATATGAGCAGCTGGAAGCTCCCAAGTAAATGTACAATTTCATCCTGATTATTTGGTAGCGTTTTGCTGAAACTGACTGGTAAAGAAACCAGGAGGAAAGCCTTGAAGTGGGTGTTCTTGGAGATGAACATCTTCTACTGGTTCCCTTCCTGAAATGAAATACACGCTGTACTTGGTGGTCATTAGTAGTCACCTGTTCTGGAAAAAAATACCAGTCTTCCTCTATTCTTGCATTTTTTTCCTATTAATAACATTGGCATCAAGCATAATTTTTACCGACCAGGCCGGTAAAATACCGGCCAGGTGGCAAACCCTAGCCATGAGGCATGTTTGTCAGACTATTTTAGATGAAGTTGTCTAATCTCTGCTGCTTCATTGAGGGAATTCTAACCTATTTAGGTCTCTCCTGACTCCAAATGATTTGGATTTAGTTCCTCTTTAGAGCAGAATTGTATGCAAACCATGAATGGGTGCTTTTTAATCATTGAATGTTCTTCAGCAATATCAAAATGGAATTGATAGGTAGGCATACAGCAGAGGAGAAACCCCCCCCCCCCTTACAAGTACCTATTTTAGGAAAACCCTATTCTAATTTTACAGCAGTTTTACAGCAGAGGCATAAGGCAGCTTTCTGTTCTGCAAAACTGGAAGTAAATACAACCACGATAATCTTCTTCACCTATCAGTGCTGCATTATCTAGAGATTAGAGTTTTTATGCATGCTGCAAAATGATATTTCATGTAAGACAAAGTGTACTGCTATATCATTATATGATTGTCCTAGGTATTGATATGGTATGAGCTGCAGGAATGCACTGAGATTAATGCAGTCCTACTGGGTGTAGTTTCTAGACTGGGCCTCATCTAAACAGGGCTCTGTCTGTGATAGACTAACCTGCACTCATAGTAATGGGATTTTTATATAATTTGGGATCTTTGGTCATCCATGTGCTGCCCAATGTTGTGATGCACTCCTCATATGAAGTCATTTTCTAACCTGCTTGATAGACTGCTGACAGTCATTGTATTCTGTTTGTTTTCTACATTCAAAAGTAGTCTCCATCTCTGTGGTAGAAACCTATAAAAAAGCATGAAATCAGTTAAAACTCATTGTTGTGTCATTGTTTAGACAAGGCAGCCCATTACCTAAAAAGTAGACACGGTTTAAGGCATATATCTGGGGTGTCTGGATGTCCCCATGACTAAACAAGACATGGCCTGAAAGGGCATGTAAAGGCAAAACAATAAAATCCTATTTTTACTTTTTTTATTGAAAAGAAACCAATCTCCAATATACATTAATTAAAAAATGTGTACCATTTTTATAAGAAACCTGACTGTATGCAGTGACATTCTCCCTTTATTTACTGCTGTGGATAGGAATTGTCAGACGGTCCCTAACTGCTCTGCAGGGAAACAATCATACTTATGAACAGCAGGGGGAGCCCCCGCCTTACTTCCCAGCCATGCAGAACTCATGCAGCTTTGTTTGTTTCCCTGTAGAGCAGTCGGCGACTGTGTAGAGATTTGTATTGGATTTTATTTTCCCTTTACATCCCCTTTACTGTTTCCAACTCCAGCTGCAGGGACAAAGATCATGGAGCCAGATTTAAACAGATAAACTGGGATTCTATTTGGAGGATTATTTTGGTTCTGCAGAGTTGGAGAAAGTTTGTATTAAACAATACAAAACTATAAAATCCTCATTCGATTACATGACAACACAGGACACAGTGCAGTCTGTATATTCTGATTATTAATCAGTCTTGTTGTATAGGCTTCTGGCAGATATTATTTGACTTGCGCTGTTTTGATCATTTATGACGATCCCTAAACAGCTCAGACCACACTGAGCATGTGCACAGTCTTGGTCTTGCAAAGATGTATAACAAAGTTACAAGATGGTGACCCCCTGTGGCCAACTTTGAAAGCATAAATCATTTGTTTGATTAGGCTTGTGGTGCAGTAAGTTCATGTTTATGTTTAGTATACAAAATACAGCATTTCTAGCATTATTCTATTTTAGACTTTACTTCCCATTTAAACATCAAGTTAAACCTAAAGCAGCTCAAACCATTTCACAGCATGTATGTTGGGAAGAGAAGCCAGGCTGGTTTCCAGAGACCTCAGAGAGCAGTTGGTTCCTATATTGGGCAGATCCGTCAACATACCATGTCAGCAAACAGTTAAATGTGCCCATTTGCATCACAGCTGCTGTAAATTTCACAAGTTCTTATCAAAAGCAGAAGTAGAAAAACACACAATGGTAAAGACCGTTGCCCAACAGTGTCAGTTTGGAAGGCAACAAATACCAGTATACCCTTTATCTGATCAATGTTATATGAATATCTTTAATATTCTGATTAATGTGGCATCTGTATATAGACACATTGTACATAGAATTTCCAGCCCTCTGTCTATCGTTGAACCACGCTGCTTTAGGTTTGCTACCTTAGCAGAAAGAGATGCAAAATAGAGAACGTATGCAAAGCAAGCAGGAGCTCAGCACATTGATAACATATGCAAATTGGCTCTGGTATGGAAGGCAAAAATAAATAGGTCATTGTGCATCTGTTCTTAGCCTGTCTCCTTTTATGCCTGCTGGATGCTGAGATTGGCATGAAGACATAGCATTGAGAAATTTGCCATGGATAAACTATCAATACTATCTATCTATCTATCTATCTATCTATCTATCTAACCTGGTTATAACATGGGGGATGACTGCAGATAAATGCAGCCTGTTGGGCAGCAGGCATTCTCAATAAGTAATAGTAAACCTACTGCACTCAGCATTAAAGGGATTCTGTCATCGGAAAACATGTTTTTTTTCAAAATGCATCAGTTAATAGTGCTACTCCTGCAGAATTCTGCACTGAAATCTATTTCTCAAAAGAGCAAACAGATTTTTTTATATTCAATTTTGAAATCTGACATGGGGCTAGACATTTTGTCAATTTCCCAGCTGCCCCTGGTCATGTGACTTGTGCCTGCACTTCAGGAGAGAAATGCTTTCTGGCAGGCTGCTGTTTTTCCTTCTCAATGTAACTGAATGTGTTTCAGTGGGGCATGGGTTTTTACTATTGAGTGTTGTTCGTAGATCTACCAGGCAGCTGTTATCTTGTGTTAGGGAGCTGTTATCTTGTTACCTTCCCATTGTTCTTTTGTTTGGCTGCTGGGGGGAAAAGGGAGGGGGGTGATATCACTCCAACTTGCAGCACAGCAGTAAAGAGTGATTGAAGTTTATCAGAGCACAAGTCACCTGACTTGGGGCAGCTGGGAAATTGACAAAATGTCTAGCCCAATGTCAGATTTCAAAATTAAATATAAAACAAATCTGTTTGCTCTTTTGAGAAATGGATTTCAGTGCAGAATTCTGCTGGAGCAGCACTATTAACTGGTTCATTTTGAAAAAAAAATGTTTTTCCCATGACAATATCCCTTTAAGGTGCCACACACTGAGGTCAGCTCAAGTACATATAAAGGTCACCCTAAAATGTTCTTACATAAAAGTACTAAGTGCAGGAGGACACCAATCATGAGATATTGCTATTGCATTATAACACAATAGAAGACCTGTAGTTGGTGATTAGAAAGTTTGGTAGAGGCTTGACAGATTCCTCCCACTCCTAGACTTATATACTGCTGGTGCTATTTAGCCTAACCCTACATCAGAGGGATCATTTACTACTGCAAAAAATGGGCACAAGCCATCTTTTTTTTTACTTTATTTCCAACCCTGCACATTAGAAAACTGCTGCAGGTCTCGTTTGAACTATAAAAAGAGAACCCCTAATGAATCCATCCCTGCCTGAATTTGTCAGAGCTGTATTTATTGGGGGATAGGTAGGCCCAGACTGGCAATCTGATGATGGCAAATGCCAAAGGGGCTGCTTTTATATGCCACAGATGGACACAATTTATTGACAAAGTTAGCATTTCCAGGTAAAATCCACTCGGTGTTGGCTAACAGGCTGAACCTCTTTCAGAATATACTCCAGTGGGGAAAACAACAGGTGTGCCATTTGCCTTAGTGCTCTTAAGACTTCTGTCTGGGGTCATAGTGAATGGTCCTTCAATTCTATCCTTGGATACACTTAAAAACAAAATTAGCAGGTGGGTGGAGCCTAAATTATAAATATTTGATAAACTTCCACTGATCTGACATTCTTAAAAAAATAGTGGTGCCCAAACAGTCAGCTAAAGTAACTAAAATTGAAACAAACATCATAAAGTTATGGCAGAGACACACTGTCAGATTCGGGGAGATTAACCGACTGACGACAAATCTCCTCTTCTTCGTGCAACTAATATCCTCGAATTGCCTTCCCACCAACTAGAGTGTAAATCTCCGGGGGGATGGCACTCTGATCACTTCGTTTTCCGAAGTCGTCCCGTGAGGCAACTTCGGGCGACTAGGAAAACAAATCGCTCAGAGTGTCATCCCACCGTTGATTTACATTCTAGCCGGTGGGAAGGCAGTTCGGGGAGATTAGTTGCCCCTAAGAAGAGTCGAAGAAGAGTTGCTGGGCGACTAATCTCCCCGAATCTGACTGTGTCTCTGCCCTTAACATCACTCTTTTCATTTTCTGATTTCTCTGCTTGCTCGTCTTCTTTTTATATACCCGCTCTGTCTTGGTGAAGATTCCTACAGGGTCAGAGATCAAAGGATTCCCAGACAAATATCGGAGACTCAGAATCCATTCTAAAGCAAGAGATCAAGGATAAAACAGAAATGAAAGGCTGGGAGGATGGTGACGAGAGAGAGGGGAAATGAAAAGTCAGGGCCAGATGTGGAAAGGCTGAGAGACAAAGGAGTGAACTGGCATTAGGAACTAGAGATAATGAGGTGATTTAGTTGAGGCTTATACACACTGCATAATGGCAGCTGCTGTGGGGCCGATCAGACGGGACTAAAAATCCTGTCTGATCACATCTGTTTGTTGATGCAGTCCCACAATCTAACTGACCATTTACCCATTGTTATGATCCGATCCTTGGGCTCTAGGGCCCACGATTGGATCAGCCCAATAATGCCCACCTCAAGGTGGGCATATCGGCGAGAGATCCGCTTGTATGGCGACATTGCCAAAAGAGCAGATCTCTCCGTGTATGGCCATCTTAAAGGGGGGGAGCAGATACAGAGCCTGACTGGGCCAGCGGGACACCAGGAGAAAAACCCAGTGGGCCCTGCAGACCCATGTCTGACCCCATCCCCAATTCAACAAAAGGTACAGACTGAGAGCGTGTGCAGAAGGGGATGGTGTTGGGTTTGCCATGCAGAAGATCTTGTGGTGGGATGGGGAAGCCCTGGTGGGCCCCGGACAACCCAGTTTGACACTGGTCAGATAGATGTTTTGGAGAACTGGGAGAAGTTTAGGGGAGAGACAGGAAGGGGGAGGCAATAAGTTTAATTGAGGGAGCAGAACCTATGGCTTCTGAGGAGCACTGTGAGTTACAGTAAGGTCCGGACTGAGAATAGGGTTGCCACCTGGCTGGTATTTTCCTGGCCTGGCTGGTAAAAATGATGGTTGATCCCAATGTTATTAATAGGGAATAAAGATAAATATATAGGAAGGTCAGTGATCCCAATGTTATTAATAGGGAATAAAGATAAATATATAGGAAGGTCAGTGATCCCAATGTTATTAATAGGGAATAAAGATAAATATATAGGAAGGACGATATTTTTTTCCAGAAAAGGTGGCAAACCTGAGAATTAAAATAGGCCCTGGCATTTCAGGTACACAGAGACCCAAACAGCCCCCACCAGCCCACTAAATAGTGACTTTCTATGGCACCTTACAGCAGCCCCTCTGGCATTTGCCAGAACCCACAGATTGCCAGTCTGGGCCTTGTCTTGAAAAGAGCAAAAACAACAAAAAAAAAATGTATATCCTAATGACCTATTAATAGATATTTTCCTGCTCTATTGAGGCACCATCTTGTCCTATTCAGTGTGTCGCTCGCTGCTCACCTGACAGGAATAGTGTGGGTTCTGTCTGTAACAGGAAGTAGTCAGAGCTCTGTCCATTCATTGGCTGATATCAGCCAGCATGTATGCGTGCCCTTGGTTTGTGTGAGAGCACAGGTCCTGAGGGACTTGTCTGTGTTTCAGTGTGAGGCTTATCCAAAGGCAAAGTTTCACATAACACAATTATTTCAATATGTTTTGTGTGAAATCTCTTTGTATAGAGACCTGCGGTGCTTACTGGTATCTTTGTATCTTTGCTTATCTTAAATAGTTACAAATGTATCAAAGTGCAGGCCCTGAGTATGCCTCCCTGAAAAACTTGTCCCACGAAAAACGGGACAGTTGGTAGATATGTGCACATTGTCATGGCCTAGGCTAGGGCATTATATATAGTGAATAAAGTACCCCCTTTTGTAAAATATAGGGATATTATAAGTTACCGAGGAGTTTCATGACCATATAAAAACATGAGGCCGAAGGCCGAGTGTTTTTATACAGGTCATGGAACTCCGACCTGTAGGGTACTTATTATTATAATACACAAATTTCAATGAGTCATGTGACAGAAATGACATCAGAACTCACCGTTTATAACTGATGACATCAGAACTCACCGTTTATAACTGATGACATCAGAACTCACCGTTTATAAGGATATAATTTACAGGATATTCATGGCTTTTGTGTATTATAAGGGAATCTATCTGCGAACAGAGGAGGAGAAGTGGGAATGGAGGAGAAAAAGGGAGACCAAGTAAAGGCGACAAATCGCCTCTTCTTCGGACTAGTCTCCCCTAAATGCCTTCCCACCGGCTAGATAGTAAATCATCGGCGGGATGGCACTTGGACTACTTTGTAAGGATACAGCGAATCCAGGATTCGGTTCAGGATTCTGCCTTTTTCAGCAGCATTCAGATTCGGCCGAATCCTTCTGCCCGGCCGAACTGAATCTGAATCCTAATTTGCATATGCAAATTATGAGTGGGAGGGAAATCGTGTGACTTTTTGTCAAAAAACAAGGAAGTAAAAAATGTTTCCCCCTTCCCACCCTGGATTCGGTTCAGTATTCGGCCGAATCTTTCACAAAGGATTCGGGGGTTCGGCCAAATCCAAAAAAGTGGATTCGGTGCATCCCTAGTACTTTGTTTTCTGAAGTTGCCCAAACCTTCCTCGTGAGGCAACTTCAGGCGACTTCGGAAAATGAAGCGTTCCGAGGACCATCCTGCCGGCGATTTACATTCTAGCCGGTGGAAAGGCATTTAGGGGAGATTAGTCGTCCGAAGAAGAGGCGAATTGTCGCTGGGCGACTAATCTCCCCAAACATTTCAAACATTTTTTCAGTTCAATTGTTTTGAGATTCGAACAAAGGAGGTTCCGCCTTAATATTGGGAAGTGTTTTTTTTTACAGTGAGAGCTGTGAAGATGTGGAATTGTCTCCCTGAATCAGTGGTACAGGCTGATACATTAGATAGCTTTAAATGGGAAAAAAAAATTTCTCAAAATAAATCAGTTAATAGTGCTGCTCCAGCAGAACGCTGCACTGAAATCCATTTCTCAAAAGAGCAAACAGATTTTTTTGTATTCAATTTTGAAATCTGACATGGGGCTAGACATATTGTCAATTTCCCAGCTGCCCCAAGTCATGTGACTTGTGCTCTGATAAACTTCAATCACTCTTTACTGCTGTACTGCAAGTTAGAGTGATATCACCCCCCTCCCTTTTCCTCCCGAGCAGCCAAACAAAAGAACAATGGGAAGGTAACCAGATAACAGCTCCCTAACACAAGATAACAGCTGCCTGGTAGATCTAAGAACAACACTCAATAGTAAAAACCCATGTCCCACTGAGACACATTCAGTTACATTGAGAAGGAAAAACAGCAGCCTGCCAGAAAGCATTTCTCTCCTAAAGTGCAGGCACAAGTCACATGACCAAGGGCAGCTGGGAAATTGACAAAATGTCTAGCCCCATGTCAGATTTCAAAATTGAATATAAAAAAATCTGTTTGCTCTTTTGCGAAATGGATTTCAGTGCACAATTCAGCTGGAGTAGCACTATTAACTGATGTGTTTTGAAAAAAACATGTTTTCCGATGACAGGATCCCTTTAAGAAGGGGTTGGATGGTGTTTAGCAAGTGAGGGAATACAGGGATATGGGAGATAGCTCATAGTACAAGTTGATCCAGGGACTGGTCCCATTGTATCTTGGAGTCGGGAAGGAATGGGGTACAAATGGGTTTTTCGCCTTCCTCTGGATCAACTGACAGTTAGGCAGGTTATATAAACATAAGGTTGAACTTGATGGACATGTGACTTTTTTTCAACCTAACTTACTATGTTAGATTGTTAACCAGAAATAAGATTTTTTTTTTCAATTACAATCCATTTTTTTTACAGTTTTTTCAAAATCTAAGATGAAAGTTTAAGGTTCGTGGTCTGGCAGCTCAGTAATTCAGGTGCAGATTCTGCGCTGTTACAATTTTGCAACATTTAGTTGGTACATTTCTCAGCAGCATCTCTGGAGTATCAGCAACTATTGTATCAAGTCTAACAGCTGCCTGTAATGAAACTCAGGGATTCTGCTCAGCAGGGACAAAGATAAGAAATGTATCAACTAAATGTATCAATTTAGATCAGTTTACAGGGTCGGCGACCCCCCCTCCCAGAGCTGCTTTAGAAGATCAAAAATGAAACTTTACACTTTAATATTAGAAAAACGGTCACACATAGAAAATAGAAAGTAATTGGAAAAAGTCTTTATTTCTGGTGAACTGTCTGAAACCAATTGAACTGAAAAAAGTGTTGGAAGGTGAACAACCTCTTTAAAGGGATTATTCACTTTCAATTTATGGTGATGTAGAAAGTGATATTCTGAGACAATTTGAAATAGGTTTTCATTATGTGTTTTTTGAGTTATTTAGCTTTTTATTCAGCAGCTCTCCAGTATGCAGTGTCTGTAATCTGGTTGCTAGGGTTCCAATTACCCTTCCTACCCACTACCCAACCTGAGGCAAATACAGCCAAATAATAGTTGGCAGTGAGACTATGGCAGGACTGGTACCAGTCTCTAATCTTCATTTCCTGGCCCCGTTACATGACGTGTGCTCCCATCTTCCCCTAGTGCTGTGACAGATCCTGCTACCTGGGTCCACAGCTCCTCCCTTCTGTCTCCATGGTAACTGACTCCAGATAACTAGAGCATCCTCTCTGTTGCCAGGGAGACAGCAGCCCTTTCCGCTTTTCATTCCAATACCTTTCCCAACCTGTCAGTTCTTTTGTAAGGTAGATATGTAGAATGCTCCACAGTCTTATGTGTGTCTATATTTATGGAGGAATATTTATGAGAAAAGCCAGTGCACTAAGTTGGCCCTAAAGCTGCTGATTTCCTTTGCAAATAACTGTATTTATGAATAGAGTCCTGCAGGGACCTGTGTGAGGGAAGGTAACATGGGGGTTAATAAATGAACAGGAAATAGAATTAAATACACAGAAAGCGCAGGGATAATGAGATGAGACTGGGGGGGGGGGAGTGAAAGAGAAAGGGGAGCACAAGTAGATGTCCAAAGGGAAAGGGGGGGTCAGGATAATCAGGGGAGAAAGAGACAAGTTGGGGGCACAGGAGGACGAGCCAAGAGGGACAGATGCACACAGTGCAGTATAGGGAAGGGGAGGAGGCAGAGGGCCAGGCTGACCAATAGGAGAATTGCAAGAGCTCAGGGTAACCAATAGAAGAAGAGAAGGAGGTATTGAGGAAAGACATGGGGGAGGGGGCAGAGGATGGAGGGAGATAGATGATAAGGGAGGAAGAGGGGGGGAGGGGGAAGCTGTTGCATGAAGCAGCCACACAAAGAACCTGGGCTGGTGAAAGAGACAGAGTGAGGAAGAAAGAGAGTGAGGAAGAAAGAGACATCTCACTGAGCCAGAGTGGTCTGGAAGGAGGTGAGTGCAGGGGACCAGGCTGGGAGATGCAGTTCAGCAGGTAACCTGTTCCTCGTTGCCAGCAGTCCTGGGGATACAGTGTAAGAGCTGCAGGAGGCAGGGGCATGGGGTTCAGATCCGGTGCCAACAGAGCAGGGAATGGGGGTAATGGGCATGCTCACTAGTGAATGGGGAGCCACATACTGGGAGCCGGCTCACTAGTAAGGGCAAGAGCTGGGGTTGGAGGTTGCCTGGAGCCACAATGTATTTACTCCCTTTTTGTCTTTAGGTTTATTTAACACTATAATACAGTATTTTTAACTGACATTAAAGCTCTGCATATCTATCCCCCATCCCGTCCAGCTGTCCCCTCTCTCTCTCTCTCTCTCTCTAGCTACAGCCCCGTCCAGCTGTCCCCCCCCTCTCGCTATAGCCCCATCCAGCTGTGTCCCCCTCTCTCTCGCTACAGCCCCATCCAACTGTGTCCCCCTCTTTCTAGCTACAACCCCGTCCAGCTGCCCCCCTCTTTCTAGCTACAGCCCTGTCCAGCTGTGTCCCCCTCTCTCTCTAGCTACAGCCCTGTCCAGCTGTGTCCCCCTCTCTCTAGCTACAGTCCCTTCCAGCTGTGTCCCCCTCTCTCTCTAGCTACAGCCCCATCCAGCTGTCCCCCCCTCTCTCTAGCTACAGTCCCTTCCAGCTGTCCCCCCCTCTCTCTAGCTACAGTCCCTTCCAGCTGTCCCCCCCTCTCTCTAGCTACAGTCCCTTCCAGCTGTCCCCCTGTCTCTAGCTACAGCCCCGTCCAGCTGCCCCCCTCTTTCTAGCTACAGCCCCGTCCAGCTGTGTCCCCCTCTCTCTCTAGCTACAGCCCTGTCCAGCTGTGTCCCCCTCTCTCTCTCTAGCTACAGCCCCGTCCAGCTGTGTCCCCCTCTCTCTCTAGCTACAACCCCGTGCAGCTGTGTCCCCCTCTCTCTAGCTACAGCCCCGTCCAGCTGTCCCCCCCTCTCTCTAGCTACAGCCCCGTCCAGCTGTCCCCCCCTCTCTCTAGCTACAGTCCCTTCCAGCTGTCCCCCCCCTCTCTCTAGCTACAGTCCCTTCCAGCTGTCCCCCTGTCTCTAGCTACAGCCCCGTCCAGCTGTGTCCCCCTCTCTCTCTAGCTACAGCCCCGTCCAGCTGTGTCCCCCTCTCTCTAGCTACAGTCCCTTCCAGCTGTGTCCCCCTCTCTCTAGCTACAGTCCTTTCCAGCTGTCCCCCTGTCTCTAGCTACAGCCCCGTCCAACTATACCCCTCTCTCTCTAGCTACAGCCCTGTCCAGCTGCCCCCCCTATAGCTACAGCCCCATCCAGCTGTGTCCCCCTCTGTCTCTAGCTACAGCCCCATCCAGCTGTCCCCCCCTCTCTAGATACAGCCCCATCCAGCTGTGTCCCCCTCTGTCTCTAGCTACAGCCCCATCCAGCTGTCCCCCCTCTAGCTACAGCCCCTGTACAGCTTTCTGATGGAGCAGATACTTGATTAGATGATTTGTGACCTTAAACATAATGACTTGGATCACCCTGGCTTTGCACCACAGTAGCCCTGCTATTGCACATTAGTGCTGCCCATAGTCTACTATAGCCCTGCACTTTTGACCCCCCCCCCCACTATGGCCTGGAGCTGTTACCCCCACACTGGCCCTGCCCAGGGTCTCCCTCTCATACACTGATGCAGCTATGAGCAGAAATTCTCCCACTGGTGGGTGCCAAGGGCCCTCACACATTCCCTCCTTGTCTCTCCCACATCAGCAATAGAGCTCACACTCAGGCCCTGGCCATAACCTGCTGCTTCTGCTGCTGCTGAATTCTCTCCTGACTTGCTCCTGCCCGGCAGACTTAATGGCTACTGGCTGACACTGATTGGCACTTTTATATCTATTCTAAATGCCCATTATATAGAGATGGAAATTACATTAACTGTGCAGATGGCTGAAATGGAATAGACCCATTACACTGAGAGAGAAAATCAATAATACAGGCAAATAAGTCTAGAAGTGAATTCCATCCTGCACCATAGAGACTTACAGAAGCGCTGCCCTGCAGATAAGGAGTAGTCCTGACAAGGCCAGACACGCAGTGGGGGAGGACAGATACAAGGCTAGACTACTGGCAACAGGCACTTTTAAAAAACGTATTTTTCCCTAATGCAATTCCAAGTTTCTAATAGATGTTCAGTAATTTTTAAGTTTATTGAAATATTATCTGTCGGACTGTTTATATTCTCTACACTGCTGGTTCTGACTTCTGAAACACTGTAGCTGATTATCAGAAGGAGAATTGACTTCTGCTACATTGTTTCGAGAGCCAGAACCTTTTTATTGTGCAAAAAAACTGTTTTTGGTTGGAGGATCCTTTTGTGCTTCTCTCCACCAGAAACAAATGAGAGAATCCTGGATGGTAATCTTGGAAGCAAATGCTACAGATCAATACAATGAATAAATAAATAATACTGAAACAGAAATGTTTGTGAAGGGAATCCTGCACACAAGCCTAATTTATACAGCCCTCTACAGACTTCTAATATCCTTATCATTTACAGTAGGGGGTACATTATCCCTTATAATACATGAGTGATACTCAGAGTTCCCTGTATAACTCAGCCTGCAGCCTTGTGTCTTTATATGGTCACAGAACAACCCCTCAGTGACTTCTAATATCCTTATCATTTACAGTAGGGGGTACATTATCCCTTATAATACATGAGTGATACTCAGAGATCCCTGTATAACTCAGCCTGCAGTCTTGTGCCTTTATATGGTCACAGACCCTCGGTGACTTCTAATATCCTTATCATTTACAGTAGGGGGTACATTATCCCTTATAATACATGAGTGATACTCAGAGTTCCCTGTATAACTCAGCCTGCAGCCTTGTGCCTTTATATGGTCAAAGAACCCCTCAGTGACTTTTAACATCCTTATAATATGGATAGTATAATTTAAATGATATCCTACCAGGTGGTCCATAATTACTGCTGCACATTGCATGTTTGTTGCTGCTCCCATTACAGAAGGTGCTTGTGAATGAGCGGGTGGGCATGCTGCTTGGGCCCTGGGGTTATAGTACAGACACTTTTGCACCTATTGAGTACAGAGGGAACAAGACAATATATATATATATATATATATATATATATATATATATATATATATCACCATTGAGTCAATGCCTAGCTGTGTATAGCAATACATTTCTGTTCTTTCCTCCCTTCTGAACACTCTCTCTCGCCTTTTGATCTTCCCTATACAGCTCACCCACATCAGCCCCTTGCACCCTTCCTGTAACCCCATCTCACCCCCCTCGCCCGCCCCTTATCTGCTTCCGCCTCTCAGTTTCCCAAACAAGGTGTTTTCAGCAGTTCTGTACAGTGATTTGCGCCCAGGCAATGACGTCACTAGAGATTTATTTTAATCCGAGCGTCAGCCAAAGAACAAGATCTCCCATGTGCAGGGGCAGAGGTAGGAGAGCGGGCACCAGGGTGCCACCTGGATGTTGGGCTGAGACCAGAATGACAGTGGGAGGGAGAATGGAGATGTATCAATGGTTGTCTCGGGGAGTGGGGGGGGGGGGAGAGAGAGAGAGAGAGAGAGAGAGAGAGAGAGAGAGAGAGAATGAGAGTAAAAGAGAGGGCTGTGTAGGATATAGAGGGGGAATGAGAGAGGGCTGTGTAGATTACAGAGGGGAATGAAAGGGAGAGACAGGGTGAGAGAGAGGGGACTGTGCAGGTTACCGAGGGGGCAAAGGAGGAGAGACTGTGTAGGTTACAGAAAGGGCGTCCCATAGAGAAAATAGAAGTGAGCTTATTATTTGGTAGCAGCAGTTCTGGTTACTGTGTCTTTGCATGGTTGGCTTGATAAGAGTGCAGATGGTTGGCTTGATAAGAGTGCAGATGGTTGGCTTGATAAGAGTGCAGATACTGAGCAATAGAAGAGCTGAAAGTAGATGGGGCACGTTCTCAGGAAATAGCAGAAGCCACAGTGTGACGGGAAATTACAGAAGTGACTTTTGTGCATTCAGCCTTGTGACTCCAACCAGACCAGTCTGTGAGTGAACTCTCATTGCTTTAACTGTTGGCCCAGTATGGGGCTTGGACAGCCTCCAGCTTTTGTCGATATGCACTTCTATCTACTACAACTTCTGTGCACTTCTATCTACTACAACTTCTGTGCACTTCTATCTACTACAACTTCTGTGCACTTCTATCTACTACAACTTCTGTGCACTTCTATCTACTAAAACTTCTGTGCACTTCTGTCTACTACAACTTCTGTGCACTTCTATCTACTACAACTTCTGTGCACTTCTATCTACTACAACTTCTGTGCACTTCTATCTACTATAATTTTTGGCACATTTATGTATGTGTGGCTCCTGTTTTCCTATCTCTTGTGGCCCCCTGCCTTGTGCCTAGGGGTGTAAACCAGCGCCAGGAGCCTTTTGGCTTGACATCGACATTAAGCAATACTCGTCAGGGACATGTTTCAACTGAACGGTTCTGGTTATGGAGTCAACATAGGCCTGGGTAAATGGATAAAAGCCCCGTTTGATTGGCAGTTGAGGGGTGATGGAATGAACCATATCAAACCAGGTAAAATGAGTTTGTTCTCCTTTGTCTTTCTGCAGATGCAAATAACATTGGCTTGAATTGTGCCAGACGCCCACCCACGAGAGAAATGTTCCAGGCCAAACTGCCCAATACCCCGGCATCGGGCAATGTAAGTTTCATGAGTCTATGTGTATTGTAATGGGTTTTCAGCAAGAGTTCTGCTCAGGGCAGAACAGGATTGATCATCAGTATGTATGCAAAATAAGCTGTCAATCACAGGAGGAGTCATACAGCAAAAAAATTCAGATGTAGGCTTTCAGGGTTGTTTGGGTGTGGATGAGGCAGCCTGTCAGTTCTCTTTACTAGTAGGGTAATAAAGCCCAGGGAATACCGAAATCTCAATAATGCCAAAATAATGTGCAGTTTGTTCCATATACAATTTCTCTTTTGGCACAAGCATGACCAACGAATGGTTCAGCCTTCTGCCTTTGGAGACGTTTCTGCTCTGGAGGTCACAACAATCCCAGTGGCAAGAAAGTGAAGATTCCCACCTGCCTCACAAGGAGTTATCCAAGCATTCCCACTGTGTATCCCTCTGTTCCAAAACCAAACACAACGTTTTATCCAGTCCTTAATTCCTCCTTGGTCTCCGTCCCATAGGCCAGCACCCACGGGTGCACGAGATCTAGTCTATATTTTGTTGCATAGTGAATTGCAAACAAGTATGTATGGAGCCAATCTATTTTGCCCCAGAGACATGGGTTGGTGACCCCAGATTCGTTGGGGTTCAATGTTGCAGTTGCAGAGTCCACCTTGGTGTTCGTAGCCAATCAGAATATTCCAAAGAGCAGTCAAATCTGGGTTTCATTTGTGCATGAAAAGTAGTTGGGACACAATGTTCCAGACACAAGAAGTGGAGACTTTTACAATCTGAGCCGAGGATAGAAAAGTGGATTTATCATCCAGCCAGACATTGGTTGCCTTGTGGCTGAAGTATATTTGCACCTATATAGAAGGAAAATGGGCCCTTAGTTTGTGGCAGGGGACCGGTGATGCTTCTTGCTGATTGGTTACTAGGCCTGGTGCAAATAACCTCATCTGTAGCATTCAATCTTCCTATTCCCCTAGCCTCTCCAGAAGTACAATGACCAGTGTTGGTTGGAGGGGTCGGCGCCTCTTCCGAAATACTGCAGCAAGAAATTTACCAAGGGGCACGCCCCCGAAAACGTTACATCACATGACTTAAATAAAAGTGCAGGGGATCTCCCCGCTACACCTGCCTAAAGTGTTTAGCAAATAACCGAATGCCATGGACACTGCCACCTGCAATAACATCTTTGGCTTTTATTTTATTCTAGGATTCCGGGTGCAGCCCTGCGGTCAGTGTAGTACAGAGATCTAAAGTAAGTGCTTGTTCCCTAGCGGGTTCTCTTCCGGGTTTTTTCAGGAAGTACAACTGTCTAATCAGCTCTGTCTCGCTTAGTCTTTTAGCATGAAGCCTGCGGTCAGAGAGCTGTGCTCTTCTTGCCAGAAAACCGTGTATCCCATGGAGCGGCTGGTGGCTGACAAACTCATCTTTCACAACTCCTGTTTCTGCTGCAAGCACTGCAGTGCCAAGCTAAGGTGGGTACCACTGTTCTGTGCCCGCTGCTGGGATTCCATATTCCCTAGAAATGGACTCCTGATGTGATCCTTGTTCATGCAGAGTTTGCTGTCTGCTCTGCAGTGTGCCAGGAAGGGGATCCTTCCCCTCACTCACATACAATGACCTTTACTTCGTTCTACCGTTCAGATTTATTTTTTTTTTTTGGTCAAAACTCTCAAATTCGATTGTGAATTATCCAAACTCGATTCGGGTTTTAATTCAAAATCGAATTTTGAGATTTATCATACTCTGGAACTTAACGAACTCAAATCCGACTATTCACCACCTTAAACCTGCCGATTTGCTGTATAAGGCAATGAGAGAGGTCCAGGGATCAATTAGCTGATGTTTGCAGCCTTCCTGACATTCAAGTTTTTTTTCATTCGAATCGAATTCGATTCGAGTTTTTGGGTCAGTTAATTCATCCGAGTTTGAAAAATTCGACCTTAATTCCTCCTTGGTCTCCATCCCAGATCTAGTGCACAAGATCTAGTCTATATTTTGTTTCATAGTGAATTGCAACAAGTATGTATGGAGCCAATCTATTTTACCCCAGAGACATTCATTGGGGTTCAATGTTGCAGTTGCAAAGTGCACTTTGGTGTTCGTAGCCAATCAGAATATTCCAAACAGCAAGTTGCATCCGGTTTTTATTTGTGCAGGAAAAGTAGATGGGACACAATGTTCCAGACAATCTGAGCCGAGGATAGAAAAGCGGAATTAGCATCTAGCTAATTCTGTATAAGGCAATGGGAAGGGTGCAGGCATCAATTTGATGACGTTTGCAGCCTTCCTGACATTCGAGTTTTTTTAATTTAAATTGAATTAGATTTGAGTTTTTGGGTCGGTTTAATTCATTCGAGTTTGAAAAATTAAATCTTTAATAAATTTCAATTGGTCGAATTTCGCGTTCATGGGAGTTTTAAAATAAAAACTCGCATGAATTCGAAATTCGACCTTTGATAAATGTGCCTCTAAGGGGCAGATTTACCTAGGGTCGAATATCGAGGGTTAATTAACCCTCGATATTCGACTGCCGAATTTAAATCCTTCGGCCTCGAATATCGAAGTCGAAGGATTTAGCGATATTCCGACGATCGAATGATTCGAAGGATTTTAATCCATCGATCGAAGGATTTTCCTTCGATCAGAAAATTGTTAGGAAGCCTATGGAGATCTTCCCCATAGGCTAACATTGACCTCGGTAGGTTTTTGGTGGCCCCATAGGCTAACATTGACCTCGGTAGGTTTTAGGTGGCCCCATAGGCTAACATTGGCCTAGGTAGGTTTAAGGTGGCGAACTAGGGGGTCTAAGTTTTTTTTAAAGAGACAGTACTTCGACTATCGAATGGTCGAATAGTCAAACGATTTTTACTTCGAATCATTTGATTCGAAGTCATAGTCGAAGGTCGAAGTAGCCTATTCGATGGTCGAAGTAGCCAAAAAAAAACATTCGAAATTCGAAGTTTGTTTTCCTCTATTCCTTCACTCGAGCTTAGTAAATGGGCCCCTAAGTGTCAGCAAACTCATGTTTTGTCGAAACTGAATGTTTTTCAGCCTGGGGACGTACGCGGCACTTCATGGAGAGTTTTACTGCAAGCCTCACTTCCAGCAGCTCTTCAAGAGCAAAGGGAATTACGACGAAGGATTTGGTCGCCGACCTCACAAAGATTTGTGGACCCACAAGGAGACAGAGGAGTCGAGGGACAAAGCACCCTGAGTGGTCCCTATGCTGGGTGCCATAGTTGGGGGGGTGGGGTGTATTTTCATGCAGATTAAGGCACTTTCCATAGGTTGTAGCTGGTTTCAATTAACCTCTTTCCTGCTGGGGAAGAGGTTCATACGCCTGTTCCCAGAATTCCTCCCTGGGGTCGTACTGATCCAGGGATTAAAGGCTGTTCACCCTATCCTGTGTACTTCAACGTTTTAAATCTTACATTCCAGGGTGAAGCAGCCTTTTTTTGAATTCTGGGTGCCCATGGCTAGTGGGTTGGGTGGGGGCGGGTGGTGGTTAGGGTTGCCACCAGGCCGGTAAAAATGATGGTTGATCCCAATGTTATTAATAGGGAAAATGATAAATATAGAGGAAGGCCGGTATTTTTTTCCAGGAAAAGGTGGCAACCCTAGTGGTGATTGAGGAAAGGTGTCCTGTTTGATTGTTGGGGGCATTAGCCGACGCTGCAGGGGCTCGGTCCCAATAGTCAACAAGTGCAGCTGTTTTTACATATCTCAGGGGCTGTAGGGGGGTTTCTAAGGGGGAGGGGGACATATGATTCTCAGGAGACACCGCTGATGTGTGTTTCTATAGTGTTCCCTCACCAGACCGTATGTTCAGGTCACCAGGACATTGTCATTTTGAGCTGTGGATAAACACACTGGTCAGTCCCTGAGCCCAGTGCAACTTCCATCCCGACTGCCAGTTCAGGAATTCAAGTGCCACTTCTTGGCCAAGTCTAGTGCTTGCTTCTCTTTCAGGCCCTCTACTTTTTAATTCCTCAAAAACCTCATCAGCCTCTCCTTCTCTAGGGGAAGAAGGGAAGCCGCAACATTCCTTAACTCTTCGGCTGCCGACGGCAGAAGGGGTTACTGGTTCTCTCTCTCTGCACTTGGCTTGATGACTTGTTTACAGAACTTGATCGCTACTTTTCCAGCTCTGATTGTACAATAAGAAGCCTCCCTGCTCCAGATCTAGGGTTTTTACCCTGCTGCAGTGCATTCTGGGTGTGGCCAGTGCCCCCAGTTAACAGTATCTTGGATTTTACACTTGCCACTAACAATATTTGTTTAGAAGCACATGCTGAACTATACCTTTCTGCCATGGACTCCCCTCCAGGAAATGAGTGGAGCAAAGCAATATTGCACCCCCAGCAGCTGTAGGAAATTAAACCTTACCCATAGTGCCCCTTTAGGCTTAAAAAAAGGCATTATTTTCATAAAAAATTAAATTAGCACCTGAAAATAATACCAGCATGCACTGCAGCAATCCTATATAGTGCTGGGGACCAGGCACATGGGTATTCTTGGGCAGATGTACAAAAATCAGAGGTAAAATAGAAATGATACCAAAACCAAATAGTTACTTGGACTATATACATTATAGATGGGGAGTGTAGCACAGTAAAACTCTTTCTGTACATAGGATTTAAACGTCATGCAATGGATTTTCTGCAACCTTTGTCTCTGCGGCCCCTGGCTGCTGAAGGATGCTGGGAGTTTTAATTCAGCCCCAGTGGGGAGAGACAAAGGGTGGCCCCTGGCTTCTGAAGGTTCCCGGGAGTTTTAATTCAGCCCCAGTGGGGAGAGACAAAGGGTGGTCCCTGGCTGCTGAAGGATGCTGGGAGTTTTAATTCAGCCCCAGTGGGAAGAGACAAAGGGTGGCCCCTGGCTGCTGAAGGGTGTTGGGAGTGTTAATTCAGCCCCAGTGGGGAGAGACAAGGGTTGGTCCCTGGCTGCTGAAGGATGCTGGGAGTTTTAATTCAGCCCCAGTGGGAAGAGACAAAGGGTGGCCCCTGGCTGCTGAAGAGTGTTGGGAGTGATAATTCAGCACCAGTAGGGAGAGACAAAGGGTGGCCCCTGGCTGCTGAAGGGTGTTGGGAGTGTTAATTCAGCCCCAGTGGGGAGAGACAAGGGTTGGTCCCTGGCTGCTGAAGGATGCTGGGAGTTTTAATTCAGCCCCAGTGGGGAGAGAAAAAGGTTGGCCCCTGGCTGCTGAAGGGTTCTGGGAGTTTTAACTCGGCCCCAGTGGGGAGAGACAAAGGTTGCAGAAGGCTGTTATTACTGTTATTAGGGAACAGCCCCACCTGGTGGTAATGGGGAGAAAGTACAAGAGAAGCACACACGCACATACAGAGATTTCTAGGCCACAGATTGCACAAGCAATGGATCTCAGGACCCACCTACACTCTGTAGATCTGGAGCTGAACTCTTCTTTTCTGTGTATATTCTACACCCTGGTTCTGCCTTATCCTTCTCCTGGCTCCTCTCTGGCTCGTGCCTTTGGCTGCATATTATCAGGGTGTTGCCCTGGGCCCCCAAAAAGCATAATCTCTCTGTGTGCTTCTGGATATGCCGGTGTACGACTGTTCTGTGATACAGGGTAATTATATAAAGCATCTCGCTGTTTTTGTTCTATGCTCTCTGCCTCTTCATTTCCTGTGTGAGTTATAGTTGCGACTAAGACTCCAGTGAATCAGTCTGGGGCAGGTCTCCAACTCCAAGCTGTTAAAGGGGTGGTTCGCCTTTAAATGAACTTTTAGTATGTTATAGAATGGCTAATTCTGAGCAACTTTCCAATTGGTCTTCATTTTTTATTTTTAGGTTTTTAAGTATTCGCCTTCTTCTTCAGACTCTTTCCAGCTTCATATAACCTGTTACTACAGGTATGGGATCCGTTATCCGGAAACCCATTATCCAGAAAGCTCCGAATTACAGAAAGGCTGTCTTCCATAGACTCCGTTATAATACAAATTTTTTAAAATAGATTTCCTTTTTCTGTGTAATAATAAAACAGTCGCTTGTACTTGATCCCAACTAAGATCTAATTAATCCTTATTGGAGGCAAAACCAGCCTATTGGCTTTATTTAATGTTTATATGATTTTCTAGTAGATTTAAGATATTAAGATCCAAATTAAGGAAAGAAGCCCTCAGGTCCCGACCATTCTGGATAACAGGTCCCATACTTGTACTATTGTTACTTTTTATTACTGGTTTTTCAATTCCAGGCCTTTCCTATTCCATATATATGCCCGTCTCTTATTCAAATCAGTGCATGGTTGCTAGGGGAATGTAGATCCTAGAAACCAGAGAGGCACTGAAATTCTAAACTAGAGAGTTGAACAAGAAGCTAAATAATCTGAAAACCAAAAATAATAACAAATGAAGACCAATGACAGATTGTCTCAGAATACCCCTCTCTTCTACATCATACATCTGTTAGCTAGAATTCTCAGGACCTGGGGCTTTCCGGATGAGGGATCTTTCCATAATTTGGATCTTTGTACCTTAAATCTACTAGAAAATCCTGTAAACATGAAATAAACCCAATAGGCTGGTTTTGCCTCCAATAAGGATTAATTATATCTTAGTTGGGATCAAGTACAGGTATGCTCAGGACCTGGGGCTTTCCGGATGAGGGATCTTTCCATAATTTGGATCTTCATATCTTAAGTCTACTAGAAAATCATATAAACATGAAATAAACCCAATAGGCTGGTTTTGCTTCCAATAAGGATTAATTATATCTTAGTTGGGATCAAGTACAAGCGACTGTTTTATTATTACACAGAAAAAAGGAAATCATTTTTAATCATGTGGATTATTTTTATAAAAAGGAGTCTATGGGAGGCGGCCTTTATGTAATTCAGAGCTTTCTGGATAACGGGTTTCCATATAACGCTATATGCTATACCTGTACTTTGTTTTTTATATAGGATATAGCTAATGGTATGCTAAGTTAGTGGCCCATTTATCCTACCTATTCCAGGTGAAAAAATACAGATTATTCTTGAAATATGTTTTTTTTTTTAAAGGACTGCTATTTCCACCAAGATGTACATTAGCTCTATGGAACCCAAACAACTTGCTATTACTGCTCCTCCCTAATAACAGTTCCAACAGCTTCTACAATGCAAACGCCTACCTGTAGGAATAATCATGCCGGGCTTGTAGAAGAACGTACAGAAATACTGCCCTTGCTCCAGGTATTGTACTGAGCCCATATTCAGAATGTGCTCCGGTGCAGGCAGCAGCAGCAGCTATCAGAAAAACATGAAAGTAGGAAAAAGGCAAGATTAAATACAGAAGGCTCATGTGATCTCTAGTTATTATTAATGGAACAAAAACTGGGTCATTTGTTAACATGGTGTTAAGACATCGAACGCTGCAGATTGGCATTCACAGACAATTTAAAACAACTCATGTTCTGTATTAGGGATAAGCAGCATGAGCCATTTACTGCAGCAGGAAAACAAACTTATTGGTTTGAGAGGTGGCAATAAAGGGATTAAAGGGCAAATATACCCAGCCATATAACTGTAAAATGACTCGGTGTTCTTCTGAGCAATTTCCACAAGTTTTTTTTTAATTTTTTTTAATAGATCTCATGATATTAGCAGTTTGTAGACTTCTACTATCCTGAATGTGTAACAGGAAGGTCCTCTGCTGCTCAGCCCAGTCAGACAGAATGTTTAAAGGGGTGGTTAACTTTTAGTATGTTATAGAATGGCCAATTCTAAGCAAATTTTCAATGGTCTAAATTTTTTTTTTATAGTTTTTGCATTATTTTCCTCATTCTTCTGACTCTTTCCAGCATTCAAATGGGGGTCACTGACCCCATCTTAAAACAAATGCTCTGTAGGGGCAGGGGCACATGAAGCTACTGGGGTAGATAAGTCGCCCAGCAACAATTCGCATCTTCTTCGGGCGACTAATCTCCCAGAACTGCCTCCCCGCCGATTAGAATCTAAATCGCTGGTGGGATGGCACAAGGAGGGATTCATTTTCCGAAGTCGCCCAAATTCTCCTTCGGAAAACAAAGCGCTACAAGTGCCATCCCACCGGCGATTTAGATTATAGTAGCTGTCGGGAAGGGTTTTCGGGGAGATTAGTCGCCCGAAGAAGAGACGATTTGTCGCCGATCTCCCCGAATCTTAGTGTGTGCCCTGACCCTTAGGATACAAATGGATTGTTGTTGCTACTTTTTATTACTCCTATTTCTATTCAG
Organism: Xenopus laevis; assembly: GCF_017654675.1. Lineage (NCBI taxonomy): Eukaryota > Metazoa > Chordata > Amphibia > Anura > Pipidae > Xenopus > Xenopus laevis. The sequence goes on along the minus strand of NC_054387.1, from coordinate 6,297,338 downwards.
GCCTCTCCTATTCATATTCAAATAAGTGCATGGTTGCTAGGGTAATCTGGACCCTAGCAACCAGATGGCTGAACTTGCAAACTGGAGAGCTGCTGAATACAAAGCTAAATAACTCAAAAACAACAAATAATAAAAAAAGAAAGCCATATGCAAATTGTCTCAGAATATCCCTCTCTACATCATACTAAAAGTAAATTTTAAGGTGAACAACCGTTTTAATTGTTCAGTTTTGAATACCAGCACTTATCTGGTTGCTAGGTTTCAGTCTACCCTAGCAACCAGGCAACGGTTTGAATGAGGGGCTGGGTTATAAATAGGAGAGGGCTTGAATAGAAAAAGGAGTAAAGAAAAAGCAACAGTAAAATTATAGCCCGACATTGGATGAAAATCATTGATTCCCATTTGAAAACTGGAAAGAGGCAGCAAATTTTAAACTGTAAAAAAAAAGACCAATTGAAAAGTTATTTAGAAACTCAATTACATACGAAATCTTAAAGGGATCCTGTCATCGGAAAACATGTTTTTTTCAAAACACATCAGTTAATAGTGTTACTCCAGCAGAATTCTGCACTGAAATCCATTTCTCAAAAGAGCAAACTGATTTTTTTATATTCAATTTTGAAATCTGACATGGGGCTAGACATTTTGTCAATTTCCCAGCTGCCCCTGGTCATGTGACTTGTGCCTGCACTTTAGGAGAGAAATGCTTTCTGGCAGGCTGCTGTTTTTCCTTCTCAATGTAACTGAATTTGTCTCAGTGGGACCTGGATTTTACTATTGAGTGTTGTTCTTAGATCTACCAGGCAACTGTTATCTTGTGTTAGGGAGCTGTTATCTGGTTACCTTCCCATTGTTCTGTTGTCTGGCTGCTGGGGGGGGGGGGAAGGGGGGGGTGATATCACTCTAACTTGCAGTACAGCAGTAAAGAGTGATTGAAGTTTATCAGAGCACAAGTCACATGACTTGGGGCAGCTGGGAAATTGACAATATGTCTAGCCCCATGTCAGATTTCAAAATTGAATATAAAAAAATCTATGGTGAACGACCCCATTTATGGCGACTGCATAGAGTTGGCTGAAACGACCAGCAGGTGGGGCTGTTGTTTGAGATCGATTATATTAGAGCTGTAAAAACTGCTATTATCAGAAGGGCGCTCTGCGAAACGTTTGTTTAGAGGGTTTCCTTACGCTTTCAGAAATCTAGAAAAAGTATTATTATTGAGCAGAACCTTTTCCACGCGCGAAGAAGACGAGACTCGGCTCATAAAAACCACCATTTTTATTGTAAATAGTAACAAATAAAAACAGAATACATTGCAAGGGCTCTGCACTGCAAGCCCCAGGTCAGTATAAAGATATTTATATTTATAGAGATTTATACAGTAAATTGGATATTCCCTTTGGCACTTGGTTCCTCCCACATAAAGGAACACAGTATATACTGCAGCACCATTTAATGGCGGCGCAAAAAATAAAGTTTAACTCCTCCCCTGCCAGGAAGTAGGTCGATGTAATGATACATCCCCGTAATCTACACAAGCACCCCTTATCTTCCCCTATTCGGGGGGAGATTTTGTCTTCACTTTTGGCGACTATTGAAAACGCATCGCTGCGTGTGCTTTAGCGCAGGCGACTTTTCATTGTAGCCTATGGGAAAACACGCTGAGGCAGTTCGGGGAGATTGTCGCTCAGAAGACAAGGCGATTAGTCGCCAGGCGACAAAATCTCCCCGAATCTCCTCGTGTGGACTAACCCTTATGGGATACTACGTTACTGCCTCTTATTCTTTCCGAGGAAGAAAAAGAAAATATCTTTTTAATCTGAGACTTGACATCTGAGTCGTTAAGCAACAAACAAATGTAACATTTACTGATCAAACACATTGACGACGTTCCCTCGGCAGAATTCACGTTGTGTATAATAAGTGCAGGTTTATCAAAGGTCAAGGTCATTTTGGAATTCAAAAAAATTTGAGTTTTGAGCTATTTTTTGTGTACTTCGACTAGGGAATAGTCAAAATTCGATTTGAATTTCTAAAAAAAAAAAAAATGCGAACATCGAAATGTATCATGTACTGTCTTTAAAAATTCAACTTCGACCATTCGCCATCTAAAACCTGCCAAATTGCTGTTGAAAAATTGTTATTTTTGGGAAAAACTTCAAATCGATCGAATGCGCTATTACTTCGATTCGTAGGATACAAATTCACCTGAATACGGATCTATTCATCCAAAAAAAAAAAACTTAGACGTAATTTGGGTTGGTCTTTTTGAATTCGAATTTGGATGTTTTTTTAAATTTAAAATTTGACCCTTGATAAATATGCCCCTTTTTGTCATTGCTACTTTGTTTGTATTTCTCATCTTTCCATTCAGGCATCTCCTATTCATATTCCAGTCTCTTAAAAAAAAAAAAGAAAAGCTAAATAACTCAAAAACCACAAATAATATAAAAATGAAAACCAATTGCAAAGTATCTCAGAATATCCCTCTCTACATCGTACTAACAGTTAATTTAAAGGGGAACAACCCCTTTAAAGGAGCAGTTTTCTTCATTCTGACTGGAAAAGAATACCTCTGCCAGTACATTATATGTCATTATATATACTGTATATATATATATATTGATATCCTTGAGGCTCATGCTGTGTTTCTGCTTGTGGTGGTTTTTGGCCTTTCGATTGGTCGGTGGTATAGTTGCGACTGTGCATTTAATGCTGTAAGCTCATGACTGCCGGCAAGATGATATCACGGGGTATAAATGAAGACGCCCTCTTGCATGTGGTGCAGTGACATCCGTGTGGCTCCTTTAGGGTAGGACTACACAGATGATTTTGGCATGATCCGACGTGCTGCGACAAATCGCATGCGACAGTAATTAGGGTAGGACTACACGGATGTTTTTGGCACAATCTGATGTGCTGAAACAAATCGCATGCGATGGAAATAAGGAAAGAGATAGAAATGTCGGATGAAGTCGCATTGTTGATCCAACGCGGCACGACTGCACCTGCATCTGACAGTCGTGTCACGTCGTATCAACGCTGCGACTTCATCCAACATTTCTATCTCTTACCTTATTTCTGTTGCATGCGTTTTGTCGCAGTGCGTCGGATCGCGATGAAAACATCCATGTAGTCCTACCCTAAGCTTAGTGAATGCATTGTCGCAAATGCATCCGATGCGACATGACTGTTGGATGCAGACGCTGCACGCTGCGTCTGCATCCAACAGTCATGTTGCATCGGATCAACGCTGCGACACCATGCGTCAATGCATTCACTTACCTTATTTCCGTTGTATGCGATTTGTCGCAGCACGACGGATCGTGCTGTGTAGTCCTACCCTTAAACAAACGTGGGTCTGATGTTGAGCACACGCTTCCCGCAGCCCCTGCCATTGGGAAAACTTCTTTAATTCCATTAAAGCTAAATTCATGTGGGGTATTTAGCAGCAGCTTTCTAGAGGCAAGTCCCAGCGCATGGTCCCTAAAGCGCTGCATGCGAAAATCACGTATGTTGGAAAGGAAAACCATAGACAGAACATGCAAAGCTCCTACGTGTCACAACTAGAGCAGAAAAGACGCGTCGCCGCATTAAAGCATAAGTAAACCTTGCAAACCAAATGCCTTTTAGCAACGCTGGTAATACAAATACAAGTGTGGGATCCGTTATCCGGAAATCCATTATGCAGAAAGTGACAAATTACAGAAAGGCTGTCTCCCATAGACTCAATTTTATCCAAATAATCGAAATGTTTAAAAATGATTTCCTTTTTCTGTGTAATAATAAAACAGTCGCTCGTACTTGATCCCAACTAAGAAATAATTCATCCTTATTGGAGGCAAAACCAACGTATTGAGTTTATTTCATATTTAAATGATTTTCTAGTAGATTATGGAAAGATCAGTTATCCAGAAAACCCCAGGTCCTGAGCATTCTGGATAACAGGTCCCATACCTTTATATCCAAAGCACAGAAATACTTCTCCTGCACAGCCCAGAGTTTGAAAAAATGCAATTTCCGTTTCCAGTCTGAATCACTTAAAAAATTATTATTAGTGGTTTTTATGTTATTTAGCAGCTCTGTTTGCAATTTCAGCAGTCTGGTTGCTAGGGTCCAAATTACAATAGCAACCATACACTGATATGAAAAGGAGAGGCCTGAATAGAAAGAGAATCAATAAAAAGTAGCAATAACAATACATTTGCAGCCCTACATTGGTTTTGTTTTTTTAGATGGATAAACTGTCTTCAGTGTCAGCTCTGGAAACATCAGACTTGATATATTCAATGAGACCAATCGCAATGGGCCCGTGGCCCTATCCCGAGCCTCTGGCTGTGACACCGAGCTTAGCTGAAGACACCGCAAGTTTTCCTTTGTCGCTGGAATAAGAATCATCAGATACAGGTATGGGACCTGTTATCCAGATTACTCGGAACCTGGGGTTTTCCAGATAAAGGGTCTTTCTGTAATTTGGATCTTCAACCCTTAAATCTACTAGAAAATCATGTAAACATTAAATAAACCCAATAGGCTGGAGAGTTGAACAAGAAGCTAAATAATCTGAAAACCAAAAATAATAACAAATGAAGACCAATGATAGATTGTCTCAGAATACCCCTCTCTACATCAAACATTTGTTATCTAGAATTCTCAGGACCTGGGGTTTTCCAGTTAAAGGGTATTTCTGTAATTTGGATCTTCATACCTTAAGTCTACTAGAAAATCATATAAACATGAAATAAACCCAATAGGCTGGTTTTGCCTCCAATAAGGATTAAGTATATCTTAGTTGGGATCAATTAAAGGTATGGGACCTGTTATCCAGAATGCTTGGGACCTGTGGCTTTCCGGATAAGGGATATTTCCGTAATTTGGATCTTTCATCCCTTAAGTCTACTAGAAAATCACATAAATATTAAATTAACCCAATAGGCTGGTTTTGCCTCCAATAAGGATTAATTATATCTTAGTTGGGATCAATTAAAGGTATGGGACCTGTTATCCAGAATGCTCGGGACCTGTGGCTTTCTGGATAAGGGATCTTTCCGTAATTTGGATCTTCATCCCTTAAATCTACTAGAAAATCATATAAACATTAAATAAACCCAATAGGCTGGTTTTGCTTCCAATAAGGTTCATTATTTCTCACTTGGGATCAAGTAACTTTTTAGATTTAAGGTACGAAGATCCAAGGTCCAAATTATGAATAGATCTGTTATCTGGAAAACACCAGGTCCTGAGCATTCTGGATAACAGGTCCCATACCTGTATTAGCAAACTAACACTTTGTGTGGGGACGGGGATAATAAAACAGGTGAAATAAAGCGATTCCCTTCGTTATAATTCGGTTGAAATCAGCACCACAATGTAGTTCTCTTATGGTGCCAACGCCGCAACAAAAATGAAAAATAAAATCATAAACATATTCTCTCTGTCTTTAATAATATACTTAGTATACTTAGTAAGCAAAAGTTACCTGGTAACCATTCCTGCTCAATTTCACCGGACAGACAAATAACCGCTATCAATACTGCATTTATACGCCATTTAAAGCTTAACGGGTGCCCCGAGAAACGAGTGCAGAATTTCATGTAAGAGCCGGGGGCAGTTAACATTTAGTATGTTATAGAATGGCCCGTTCTTAGCAACTTTTCAATTGGTCTTCATTTTCTTTTTTTTTATATATATATAGTTTTCGAATAATTTGCCTTTTTCTTCTGTCTCTTTCCAGCTTTCAAATGGGGGTCACTGACCCCTTCTAAAAAACAAAAGCTCTGTAAGGCTACAAATTCATATTCAAATCAATGCATGGTTGCTAGGGTAATTTGGACCCTAGCAACCAGATGGCTGAAACTGGACAGTTGCTGAATAAAAAATTAAACTTAAAGAATAACAAATGAAAACCAATTGCAAATTGTCTCAGAATATCCCTCTCTACATCATACTAAAAGTTCATTTAAAGGCGAACAACCCCTTTAAAGGTAGGACTACATGGACGTTTTCGACGCAATCCGACGCGCTGCGACAAAACGCCTGCGACAAAAATAAGGTAAGAGATAGAAATATCAGACAGTCGTGTCGTGTTGAATCAACGCTGCGACTTCATCCGACATTTCTATCCGTTACCTTATTTCTGTTGCATGCAACTTGTTAGAGGCGTTTTGGCGCAGTTCGTTGGATCGCCCCGAAAACGTCCATGTAGTCCTACCCTGAGTCTCTTTGATATTGACACATCCCTTTCTTTTAAATCTGTTCATTTCTCCACTATATATATTGCACTTTTTGGAATAAAAAAAATAAATAATCGTAACAGCGGGAGCTGTCATCGTATAATAGTTTAAATATTGACGAGTCGAGTTTGGTGACATTAGAGGTTTTTGGAAATCATCTGTTATGTATTTTACTCGCATTGTGCTGTATCTAGTTTACACAACATTTCATACTGTCGACACCTTAGATTGCATTAAACAAGCTAATGACAGATTCCCATATGGCTGAAGGAACAGCAACGGATTCTTTTTTCAATTCCAAGTGCAATATATACAGTATATACATATATAAATATTCATAGATGTGTCATGATCACTTTATATTAAGCCTGAGCCATCTGCGCTCACATGGACTGCAACACTATCCCTTATTTTCAGTGCGGTGCAAAAAAATAGTTGTACAGGTATGGGACCCGTTATCCAGAATGCTCAGGGCCTGGGGTTTTCCGGATACTGGATGTTTCCGTAATTTGGATCTTCATCCCTTAAATGTACTAGAAAATCGTGTAAACATTAAATAAACTCAATAGGCTGGTTCTGCTTCCAATAAGGATTAATTATATCTTAGTTGGGATCAAGTACAAGCGACTGTTTTATTATGACACATTAAAAGGAAATCATTTATTATTGGATTATTTGGATAAAATTGAGTCTATGGGAGGCGGCCTTTCCGTAATTCGGAGCTTTCAGATTCCGGATCCCATACCTGTATCACATTGAATCGAATATATGCAGATAAATCGCAGCTCTTCGTGGGCAGCATTCTGCACTTGCTTTTCAGAAACAGCCTATCATAGTTTCCCGTTCATTTGGTGTGGTCGCACAGTAAGGGGCAGATTTATTAAGGGCCGAATTGAAAATTAGAATTTATGATTTTTTTTTTTATGGTCAAAACTATTAAATTCGACTAGGGAGTTATCCAATTTAGATTCGAGTTTTTAAAAAAATTCGAATTCAATCTCAATTTATCATACTCTGGCCCTTTAAAAATTAGAATTTGACTATTCGCCACCTCAAAACTGCCAAATTAATGTTTCAGTCAATCGGGAGAGGTCCAGGGATCAATTTGGATATGTTTGCGGCCTTCATGACATACAAGTTTTTATCGAATCGAGTTTGATCGAATTTTATTCGAATTTTCAGGTTTTTTAAATTTCGCCCGAGTTTAAAAAATTTGATTTAATTAATACATTTCGGTAAGTCGAGTTTATGGGAGTTTAGGGGAGTTTTAAAAATTCGACCCTTGATAATTGTGCCTCCCAATGTGCTATAACAAAATACAGACAAAAACACTGCTGTAGAAGAAACGCACCTCCCATACACCCCTCGTCATTGGTCGGCACCTCGTTTTCCTGACACAGATTATAATACATCCTACTGCCGTACATAATATGGTCTCGGAGTGATTATTACCCTCCTTGATTCCTATTGGTTTAAACAAAAATATAAAGATACAAAGAAAAGCATTTGCTTTGGTCTGGCAGTAAACGAGCCCTGGGTAGAGTCTCAGGCTGAACAAGCGACATTTTGAGAATGGAAATATCCTATAAAGTGATGCCGGGAACCTCCCGTTCTTTTCGTGTGTGTATAACAAAGAAAATATTGTGTTATAAAGTCATACAATCTCGCTTCCTCTGGCTGCAACAAGGCACGTGATGGCTTCATCCTTTGCATGTTGTCATGCTGATTGTGTTTGGCGTATATGCGTCGTTCCAAGCTAAAGGGCACAAAAGCCTCCAAAATGATTAATACAGAAAGGTGCTTGCATGGCATTGCCATCAACTCTTGGCAAAGCATTGGGTCAACTTTTCTTGTACAGTTTAAAGGGATTCTGCCATGATTTTTATTTCTAAATGACACTGTTTACACTGCAAATAATTCAGTCTAGAATATAAAATTTAATTCCCGAAACAACAAGTGTATTTAGTTGTAATATTGGTGTGTAGGTGCATCTCAGGTCATTTTGCCTGGTCATGTGATTTCAGAAAGAGCCAGCACTTTAGGATGGAACTGCTTTCTGGCAGGCTGTTGTTTCTCCTACTCAATGTAACTAAATGTGTCACAGTGGGACCTGGATTTTACTATTGAGTGTTGTTCTTAGATCTACCAGGCAGCTGTTATCTTGTGTTAGGGAGCTGCTATCTGGTTACCTTCCCACTGTTCTGTGAAAAGGGAAAGGGAGGGGTGATATCACTCCAACTTGCAGTATAGCAGTAAAGAATGACTGAAGCTATCAGAGCACATGACTGGGGGCAGCTGGGAAACTGACAATATGTCTAGCACCATATCAGATTTCAAACTTAAATATAAAAAAAATCTGTTTTTTGAGAAACAGATTTCAGTGCAGAATTCTGCTGGAGCAGCACTATTAACTGATGTGTTTTGTTTCCCATGACAGTATCCCTTTAACTTACAACGAAAAGGGCCGTCTGGAAACAGTCATCTGGCATCCCAGGTACAGGAGGAGTTACTTAAGGCACTTGTCTTGTATATCTTTTATGAATTCAGCTACCAGCATCTGTCTTGTGATGGGTGAGAGGACCCCCAGTTTGACACTCGTCAGGAGACGGAATGAAACAATTGCTCCAATGCTCTAACACTGATCGTGTATCCCCGGCGGCTAAGCTCTAGAACCTGCTCTAGAGACAGCACGGGGGATGATTGTCATAAACGCAAATATGTAATCTGGCTGCTTGATTGGCTCCAGCGTGTCTCTTTGAATGGGTCCAATAAACAAGAAGCAAACAGTGACTCAAAAAGTGAGCTGAGCAAACGGATGCCGAAGCAGTTCTTCGGCAGTCGGCCTCTGTCGTGCCTCCACCAATATCCGCTTTACAAAGTCCCGACATTGCTCTGAAGTGTTTGGCGGCAGCTGCGGGTTTGTCGGCTGGGTGGCGATTTTAAATATGGCCGCCATTGCCTCATATTCTGCCCAAGGAGGTTTTTCTGTTAGCATTTCCACCACTGTGCAGCCCAGGCTCCTGTTTAGTTGTAAGGGGAGAGAGATAGAGTAAGAAGGTTGAGTGAACCACATTAAATGACATTGGCAGAAAGGGTGGGGGGTGCAAGGGAGGAAACAGGAGCACTTGGAGGAAACCCAAACTGAGAGAGGAAGAACACCCAACTACATGCAGATATTCTCTGACTCAATCTCAGGACTGTAGTGCTGCATGGCAACAATTGTGCCCACTACACTACTATGCGGCTATGTCTTGTCTTCCAACCAGTGAAAACTGATATTTTTTAATAGCAGCATTAAGAAATGACATTTCTTACAATTAGGAGTCCTGAGTTTAAAAGAAGCAGTAGGAGGCTGACACAGGAAGAACTTTTGTTTGGTTCTGTTATATTGCGAGAAGTGCAAAGCATGCAATGCAGCACAGAAGAAGAGGCATGGGTGTATGCGCCACAAAAATAATGGGCAAAAACTGTCAAGTGTGTCCCTGAAACAGAGCCAAAACGGACCGTAGTAAAGGTCAATTAAATGGGCATTCATGTAGTCTTCTCCAAAGCAGCAAAGCGATGAGGGTCGGAGCATTTGAAAACAGGATTAATTAGAAGAGCGAATGGGAGAAACAAGAAAAGAAGGATGATACTTAAAGGGTAACCCCCAAGTATGAAAGTATTCATGCATTTTAACGCACTATGTGCTGGATTGCACTACGCCAAAAGTTTTATCACTCATACCGAAGATACCTTGCCTTATGCACTCCTTTTCTGTTTGTGTAACATCATAAAATAACACCATGACCCAATCCCTAGGAGTTATGCAGACCATTCCCACCTGCATCCCACATGCCCAGTATAACTGCTTCTATAGAAGCTGTAGAGGAATCCCTCAAGTAGGTAAATGATAAAGATAACATGCCAAAGCTGGTCTCCCACCATATCCTAGTTAATCCAAAACAGACTATTCATCAGGTATGAACAATCTTGAAAAAGCTTGGAAAAAAATTCCTGGCTCCTAGAGGTGAAATATTTTCTTAGCGGTAAGTCACAAATATAAAAAGCTAAACTCTAAATACACAAGCAATAAACTCTTGTGCCCGCCACTTACCAGACATCGGCTTTTCTTCCGTAGCCCTCCCCGCTGATTACTTCTGGGCTCATCCAATAGGGTGTCCCCGTCACTGAACGGATTCCTGTCCCCGTCAAGCATATAGTCTGGAGACGCTTACTTGCCCCAAAGTCTCCCAGCTTTACATTCCCAGCAGAGTCCCGCAGGATGTTGGCTCCTATGGAAACAAATAGAAAGAACATGAACACGAAAAGTTCTTTTATCAAAATGTATCAAAGTCAGAAGCAAAAAAGGAAGACTTTTGCTTTTAAGATTTGCTTTCTTATACAGAAAATAGAGAATAGACTCCAGATCAGCAGAACTTGCCACATTGGCTGAATATAGTGAATAAAGTACTCCCTCTTGTAAAATATAAGGATATTATAAGTTACGGAGGAGCTCCATGACCATATAAAAATACGAGGCGAAGGAACTCTGACGTGACTTCTAATATCCTTATATTTTACAACTGGGGGTACTTTATTTATTATAATACACAAGTTTCAGTGAGTCATGTGACAGAAATGACATCAGAACTCACAGTTTATAAGGATATAATTTACAAGATATTCATAGCTTTTGTGGTTTATAAGGATATCATTTACATGATATTCATGGCTCTTGTATATTATATATGTATATCCAAGAACAGTGCTATTATCTGGCACTGCCCTATATAGATAGACAGTCTTGACTCTTCTTATACCTCAGGCCACAATCATCCTCCATAACATGGTCTTCATGTATTAGAAAAACAGGTAACTCTGTAATCATGTGATGCAATTTTGGTATATAGTTTAAATAAATTAATACATTTAAATTAAAAATACAGTCTATAGTAAAGTATTTACCCTTAATGTCTCTATGCACAATCATGTTGCTGTGCAGGTAGGAGACACCCTCTAGGATCTGCCGTGTATATCTGCGGGTGACATTCTCTGTAAGAGCTCCATAAGCTTTTAGCTGATCTTTCACAGAGCCCTAAGAAGATAAAGCAAATGTTAAGGGTCCCAGAGCTGTTCAGAAAAGAGCTATCATGTTGCTAAAATGAGAAGAGATCCAGCGACAAATGAGCAGAGGATACTAAGAATGACACATAGCCCTACATGCTTCTTACCCCTGGCATGTACTCCATAAAGATGGTGAGTGTTCTCTCTCCTTTGTCTCGCAGGCAGCCATAATACTGTACTATTCGGTCATGATGAAGGTTTTTTAGCAGTTGGATTTCACATTCCAAAGCACTAACCTCCTTTAGAATGAAGATAGGATAGGATGTCAGACAGGCACAGAGAGGGCTTCCATATCATGCACCAAATAGAGATCATTTTTTTTAAATCTCTTTGTACTAAATCAAAGTTCCAATCAAAACCATGTAAAAAATGTAAATATTCTCTAATCAAGCTGACCAATAATGCTCTGGGAACACCCGAAAAGTTTGACAAAATATGGGACCTGTGGCTAGATGCCAACCCTCGGGTATCTTTACCAGATGACTAAACCTTAAAAATAAGTTGGTTTAACTCATGGCATCTCACCCAGGTTTTACAATAAGAATGCTTCAACACTTTCCTAACCCTAGCAATTAAAAGGATACAATTCAGGAAATAGCAGACCCTAACTTACTCTATATACCATGTACAATCTGTTGTTTTTTTCTTTTTTCGTACCTAATTTTGTCCTTAACTATCTTTTCTGTGCTATACAAGAATTTGTAAACATCTACATAGTTTATAAGTGCCTTTAATTTGGTGGATTAATGCTATGTATGTATTTTGAATAACTTTGATGCACAATAAACTTGCAAGTTGAAAAAAAAAAAAATGCTTTACACCGAGATGATCTGTGGCCTCTAATGTGATATGACAACCACTGATGATATGTAAACAATTGTATCTAGTCTTCTTTGTAAGTGTCAAGTGCGATTATTATTTTATCGTTATGTTGTTATTTTTCGTAAAATGCTAAATAAAAACCTATTACAAAAATGTAAATATAATTGGTAAATGTGCACAAAACCTTTTCACACAAGTCTCAGTCAAGTTGTCAACCAAATGCTACTATGTGCAATTGAATTATGCAAGTTTTGGATTAACCTTGCTAGTTTCCGGACTGTCTGGATCAAACTGGACTTGCTTGGCCGCCAACTCACGTCCTATATCCACATCATAACACAGATATACCCGTCCAAAGGCTCCCTGACCGAGAAGCTTCCCTCGACGCCAGTTTATAGGGGCACTGGGAGCTAGAGAGAAAGAGGGTCAAGCATGTAAATGCAATAATTCACATGGAAGTAAAAAAAATCCCCTTATTTGTCATACAGAAAACGCTTGGAAAATGGAGAAGAAAGTCAGGTAAAGAAGCAGACTCAATCTCTGTTATTAATAGGGATAGGAATGCTTAGATTAGAACTAATAACTCTAAATGAAATCTCTAGCACAGATTAGGAACTCCTTTTAAGTCTGTGCATCTTACATTTGCTAGATTTATTCCTCTCCTGGACAGTCAGGGTATTCTCACTATCAACACTGCGCAGTCGACCACGATTTTCCATATACTGCATGGTTAAACCGAGGTTTTCTCCATTGGTGCTTAAGGAACGACTCGATGGGACAAGTGTAAAAAGGTTTCCTTGTGGACGCCGTATCCGAGGAAATGTCCTGCGTCCTGCGAGAGGGAGAACATGATGCAGTCAGTACCTCCTTATTAGAAATGTGTGCGCATGCCATTACAAAAAGGCCCACGGAAAGACCAGCTTTGATCATCTGCAAACAAAGTTGCAGTTATGATTAACAAGTAGTGTGTATCTCCAGTGATATTACAGTTCTATTTACAAATGACAGAGCTTTCTGAAAAGCTGATTACAGTGTAGAACAAGCAACTGAGTTTAACATAACACGCTAGCAGGCTCAGAACAATGTATCACAGATAATTTACATCTGTTGTTGCTGATTCGCACCAATCCATTACTAACAGACAAAAAAGAACGTTGCTTTCTCTTTGTAACTTGCAGTTTATTGATCAAAACTAACTGCTGTTGTCACTGGAAAGGGCAAGTGTGAAAGTAAGCAAATATGTTATTAAACCGGAAAGCAGGAGTTGGAAATCTTTCATACTAACTACAACAAGTTTCAAACATAACTTACCATCATTATACTCTTTGTGTTGGATGGACACATGGTACCTCCGAGGGTAGGTGCCACCTTTCCCAGCTCGATCGCAGAATTGATTCTCACGATCTGAATTGAAAAGACAGAGCAAACGATTCCTTTACAAACTGAATGGCCAAGACAGAGCAAACGATTCCTTTACAAACTCAATGGCCTGTCTTACAGCATTTAAAAATGATGTGATCTTTTTATTACCTGAGAAGTCTTGCCTATTATCCGGATAACTCTGGGCTCTGGACATACGAGACTTCCTGAAGGAAGGGCTGCAGACAGAGAGAGAGAGGTTACAATTGGAGATATGCCGTACAACAAAAAGAGGTTTTGCACAGCAGTTACATATTGCTCTATTTCTAAACTAATTCTAACTTTATGCTCACACTTTATATGGGTGCTGAATATATTTAGGAAACAATGACAGAGACAATGCCTTTATGATGCAGCAAATGGGTTGATCCCAACTTTATTCCATGGTGCTCAAGACAGTATATACCACTGGTGTTTGGCTAGACCACTGTCAATACCTGTAACCCCATATTGTTGCTGAATATATTTACCTGTCTTCCGACTGATCTAGTGACTGGCAGCTTCCGGATATGGAATTTTCTGTACTACTTAGTGGGTCCAGTGCCTATGAAATGTATGAAACGATTGCCTATTATTGGTATTTAGAAATAACTGATTCAGTGAGATAGAGGGCTAATGAGAGAAAGAAGGGTTGAAAGACATACAGGAAGCTTTATTGACAGATGCATTATGTGTTTATTCATTGTTTACAGCACACACTGTTGCCTTTGTATACATTGTAGTAAACTTACACATTGCTCATTGGTCTCTGGTATAAACTCTCCCTCACTGTTAATGCTGGTGTAAGAACCCTGACGGGCAATTCTTTGCTGCCTTTCAGGTACGTATCCAGGAGGAGGGGAGCTGCGGCCTGTGTTCTGAGAAGCTATATATGCCGGAGGAAAGCAAAAGAACAAACAAGATAAGACATTATAGATCATTTTAACTGTGTCTTGTTTAAAAGCAAATCTAAAAAAAAAAAGAGCCTGGTGAAATATTTTGCACCTGTTTCTCTGTGGTTAATAAATTCAGAGATGTGTGCAATTTAAACTGCACGAGCAAAAGCGTCAAAAGAAAGTAAAGCTAGGATTTTAAATCCTTCTGCTCTCCCCATAAGAAGGTATATAAAACACACACATACGTACATACATTATATATATATATATATATATATATATATATATATATATATATATATATATATATATATATATATATATATATATATATATATATATATATACACACACACACATTGAAAAGTGTTACTCACTGACTGAGAGATGCCGGCTCCGTGGTTCTACTGAGTGATACACAGTGCTAACATCCCCCACAGACTGAGAGGCCTTGATACGCACTTGCTTCTGGATACCAGTATGGGATGATGATATCTGAGGGTGCAAGTGAGAAACTTGAGTTTGCTTTTACAGTAAATACAGTATTTATTTAAGTTACACTGAAGTGCTTTATTATTAGAACAACTAGGGGTCTTTCCATAATATGGAACAACTGGCAGGCCATATAAAAGCAATTCTTCATAATAACTAATCTTTATCCTTTATGTTACATAATAAAATATATCCTTAATCTGAACTGAAAGATCCCTCAGAAATTAATCCTGCCTGTAAATTTGCCCGGATTTGCTCAAACTATACGTCCAATGTTCTCCACTAATATTATGACAGATCATAATTCGCCCAGAGACAGATCACACCAAGTTTCCCAACTCCAGTCTTACATGATTCCTATCATGGGAAAGAAGCAAAATCCGGAGGCTTTTCATGCTGGAACTCCGGTCTAGGAGATCCACGGCCTTGTCCAGGTCATCTTGACTTCGGAGCGGAATGGAGAGCTGCAGTGAGAGAAAAATGATAAAATCATTTTTTATAATTTTTGAATTATATGCCTTCTTCTGACTCTTTCGAGCTTTCAAAATGGAGATCACTGATCCCATCTAAAAAAAAACAAATGCTCTGTAAGGCTACACATTTATTGCTACTTTTTATTACTCATCTTTCTATTCAGGCCTCTCCTATTCATATTCCAGTCTCTTATTTACATCAATGCATGGTTGCTGGGGTAATTTGGACCCTAGCAACCAGATTGCTGCAATTGCAAAGTGAAGAGCTGCTGAATAAAAAGCTAAATAACTCAAAACCCACAAATAATAAAAAATGAAAACCAATGGCAAATTGTCTCAGAATATCCCTCTCTATGTCATACTAACAGTTCATTTAAAGGTAATGACATTTGTCTGCATTCTGTCACAGTCTCTCTTTCCAGGAGACATTTCAACGACATAATGCTACAGAATGTGGCGCGATTCCAATTCATTCCAATATGGGCAGTGATACAATATCCCTACGTGGAACTAAATCTCTATGTTTAGCTTGTGTTTTGTGCTGTTTTACCACAATACCTACCTCGTTGTTCATGTAATAGAGGTCCAGCTGTTGCCCGAACACATTCTTGACTTTCTGCTCCACCTCTTCATACTTTACAGGCCTAGAAAACTGCAGGATTCTAAAAGGGGAAATTCACAAAGTCAGCAAATGTGCTTTGAAAAAGAAATACAGTTATTGGACCTGTTACCCAGAATGCTCTGGATCTGGGGTTTTCCAGATAATGGATCTTTATCCCTTAAATCTACTTGAAAATCATGTAAACATGAAATAAACCCAATAGGCTGGTTTTGCCTCCAATAAGGATTAATTATATCTTAGTTGGGATCAAGTACAAGCGACTGTTTTATTATTACAGGGAAAAAGGAAATCATTTTTTAAAATTTGGATTATTTGGATAAAATGGAGTCTATGGGAGATGACCTTCCCGCAATTCAGAGCTTTCTGGATAATGGGTATACAGATAACGGGTCTCATACCTGTACTAAAGATGTTTAATCATTCTCTGAATTCTTTCTAGGGTGCAAACCTAGGCAAAATACAGTACAGGACCCGCTCTTTGTATCACTTCCCTATGACCCTGGCTCACACTGTTTTCTATCAACAGAATCGCAGTAGATCTGGCCAAACTTAAAATTGGCAGATGCAGAAGTAAAAGGAATCGCACCTCTCAGTATCTCTTGTACAGACTCACTTGTGTGAGTTTGCTATTCAATCATCCGCATTGTCAGATATGTGGCAAGTCCTGGATTTTGCTGACTTTTATTTTACATCCTGAACTTATTGCACGAGGCTAAAGTTTCAGCTTGTCAATAGCAGCAATGATCCAGGACTTCAAACTTGTCACAGGGGGTCACCATCTTGGAAAGTGTCTGTGACACTCACATGCTCAGTGGGCTCTGATTGGCTGTTGAGAAGCTAAGCTTAGGGCTCGTCACTAATTATCCAGCAGAAAATGAGCTTCCCTGGCTGTAATATAAGCTGATGCTACAGGTTTGCTGATTATTAAATTCTGATGCTAATTGCACTGGTTTCTGTGCTGCCATGTAGTAATTATGTGTATTAATTACTAATCAGCCTTATATTGTGACATTTCTATTCTATGTGTACTGTATATTGTGAGTGGGTCCCTAAGCTCAGTAAGTGACAGCAGCACAGAGCATGTGCAGTGAATCAGCAGAAAAGAAGATGGGGAGCTACTGGGGCATCTTTGGAGACACAGATCTTTACTGCTAAAGGGCTGTGGTTGCCTTGGGCTGATACAGAAGCACAAAACATAATGTACAACATTTCTAGCTACTTATTTAGTAAGGCTTTAGTTCTCCTTTAAAGGAGAAGGAAAGCTACCAAGGCAGTTTATTGCCAATAGAGTAGCCACAACAGTGCAAGCTAGAATGCCATTTTTATTCTTTAAAATGTTTTTCCAACAGCTCTAAACACTGTCTTTGTTTGTTTAGGATATAAGCTGCCATATTAGCTTGGTGTGACATCACTTCCTGCCTGAGTCTATCCCTGCTCACTCATAGCTCTGGGCTCATATTACAGCAGGGAGGGAAGGAGGGAGGGGGAGGAGGAGCAAACTGAGCATGCTCAAGCCCTAGCCCTGGAGGTTTAAGCTGAAAACAGGAAGTCTGATACAGAAGCCCATGAGTACACAATAGAAGGAAAGAAATGTGCTGTTTCTTTTGACAGAGGACTCAGAGCAGCATTACTTTGAGGGTTTACTGGTGTATTTATATAGACCTTTCTGATAAAGCTTACTTAGTTTTAGCTTTTCCTTCTCCTTTAAAGCACCCTGTGTGCCACTGGCTAACACATAAGGACTGCATTCATATGAAATTTATAGGTTGGCATAGTTTTAAAACCGTCAGCCTCCATGTTTTATTTAATCCTGTTTGGGATTACATTATTTGGAAAGAAAGGAAACCACACGGAACATTCCTGAAATATTCTGTACCAGCCTTCGATGAATATTCAGCTAAAGACTAAAAAGCACTTTGGGATGCCGAAATGAATGAAATTTCACGGTGCTGTATTATAGAATTCTATCTAAATCCTCTCAGCTCACTTTCCGGCCATCTTACATATTTGTGGTTCGATCTGGCAGACTCTAAGCAACCACATGGCTGTTTCACTCCTCCTGTCTGTAAATGCAGGAGGAGGAGGAGGAGGAGGAGGGACGCCAGGGTACGAAACATTGCCAGTTCACAATTAGGCTATTCATTGGGAGACAATCTTTAGTTAACATGTTCTTATATCACCGTACAGAGGGCTCTTAAAGGGGTGGTTCACCTTTAAAGGAGAATTCAACCTGTAATAAACAAAAAACCCTACCCTGGGTAGACCCCCCTCCCTCCTCCCCCCAGCCTACCTGCACCCCTGAACCACTGTGCATGCGCCAAAAGTCACGAAAATTTCCGAAAATGTTTTTGCCGCATGCGCAGTTGTTCGGGACCGGAAATTTACTCCAACTGCAAAATGCAGTCAAGACACGAAGATTACCAGAGAAGAAGAAGATGGCTGCCATGAACTCCGAGGCCAGAATCTGCACGGAGGGTTGAGTAAAAAATTAGGGGCATTTGCCCGGGATGGGGGGGGGGGAGGAGGGAGGGGGGTCTACCCAGGGTAGGGTTTTTTTTAATTACAGGTTGAATTCTCCTTTATTATTATTATTATTACAATTATTTGTAATCATTTTTGAAAGATTTGCCTTCTTCTTCTCACTCTTTCCAGCTTTCAAATGGGGGTCACTGGCCCCATCTAAAAAACAAATACTCTGTAAGGCTACAAATGTATTGTTATTGCTACTTTTTATTACTTGTCTTTGTATTCAAACCCTCTCCTATTCATACTCCAGTCTCTTATTCAAATCAACGCATGGTTGCTAGGGTCATTTGGGCCCTAGCAACAAGATGGCTGAAATTACAAACTGGAGAGCTGCTGAATAAAAAGCTAAGTAACTAAAAAACCATAAATAACAAAAAGAGAAGACCAATTGCAAATTGTCTCAGAATATCACTCTCTACATCATACTTAAAGTTAATTTAAAGGTGAACAACCCCTTTAAAGTACTTTCAAATATATAGTGAATAAAGTATATTATAAGGATATTATAAGTCACCGAGGAGTTTCATGACCATATAAAAACACGAGGCCGAATTTAACTCCGAGGTAACTTTTAATATCCTCATATTTTGCAACAGGGGGTACTTTATTTATTATAATACAAAAGATAAAGAGACTCTTTTATAATAATGTTGTGGGCTCTGGAGGAGGCTGACCTCTTCTTAGAAATAGTATTTTTCATAGTTAGACTTGTATAATACAGATTATGACTTACCTTCTCTCCCCACTGTGCTCAAACTTTATTCTGACATCAGCCTGTAAGATTGAAAACAACAATAAATATAAGCAGGGCTGAAAGGAGCAACACTGACACAAGCAAAGTTTTGTTATTATATGAAAAAACGCAGGATTTACACCGGCTCTAACAGGCTGATGAAGTCTTCCAGATAAAGAATCATTACATACACGAAAGGACATGATCACATGAACATTTTCTGAAAGGACTTTGGAAATCCAATGCAGGAATGGGATCTGTTATCCAGAAAGCTCTGAATTACAGAAAGGTCGTCTCCCATAGACTCCATTTGATCCATATCTTTAAAACTGATTTCCTTATTCTGTGTAATAATAAAACAGTCGCTTGTACTTGATCCCAATTAAGATATAGTTAATCCTTATTGGAAGCAAAACCAGCCTATTTGGGTTTATTAAATGTTTACATGATTTTCTAGTAGACTTAAAGTATGAAGATCCAAATTACAGAAAGATCTGTTATCCAGAAAACCCCAGGTCCCGAGCATTCTGGATAACAGGTCCCATACCTGTACTACAATTACTTTAATTAATATGTATGATGGGAAATACATTTGAAGAGCTTGCACGGCAAGTGATGGATTACTACAAATATATAGGGTGGACTGTAATTAATGTTAATTAATGTATGTGCATTATGATGTAGACAGCAGAATTACAGGTATGGGACGTGATATTCGGAATGCTCAGGACCTGGGGTTTTCCGGATAACGGATCTTCATACCTTAAATCTATTAGTAAATATTTTAAAATTTTAAATATTTTAAACATTAAATAAACCCAATAGGTTGGTTTTGCTTCCAATAAGGATTAATTATATCTTAGTTGGGATCAAGTACGAGCTACTGTTTTATTATTACTGCTATAGTAATTCATCCCTAGCACCAGTCCTAGCAACCAGACCAGTGGTTTGTAATTCCCAAAAACCAGATAGTGGTTTGTAATCCATAGCAACCGGACAGCAGTTTGTAAAAGTAAATAAAATACATTTAGGGGCTTATTTATCAAACGATGAGTTGTTTTTTCCATGAAAAATGGGAGTTTTCCAGGGTATTTTTCAGTCAAAACTCGAATTTTAGGTTAAAAATTTGAGTTTAAAAAAAAACTCAAATTATTGGAGAATTATTTTACGCCAAATCTGGAAATAGCTTTAACTCAAAAATACACCATCTAAAACCTGTGGAGGTCACGTAGAAGCAGAGATCCCTTGAATCATTTGAAGATATTTGTAGCCTTCATTGAAGGCCAAAAACTCACCCTGACTACACCGATTCGAGTTTTCTCCTTAAATTAGAAACCATTCGAGTTGTGAGTTAATTCGAGGTCTAAAAAAAGCTCAAAAAGCTCTAAAATTCGACCTTAGATATAGGGATGCACCGAATCCACTATTTTGGATTCAGCCGAACCCCCGAATCCTCCATGGAAGATTCGGCCAAATACTGAACCGAATCCGGATCCTCATTTGCATATGCAAATTAGGGGTGGGAAGGGGAAAATCCCGGCCGAATCCCGCACTGAATCCTGGATTAAGGGCATTCCTACTTTGATGTTTAACCCCCATAGAGTCTGCAAAGGAAAATAATCAATAAAAACTGAGAACTACGAGAAAACGCAATTCTCACATTCGATACGTTTATTGTAGCTGGGGCATTAACCCAACAACTACAATAATTTAGAATCAAAAGCTAATAGCTAATATGATGGCCAAATATTAACAGACTCCCACCTGTTTATTGGGCTGTATGCTGCACTTTGTCTTCACGGCCTCAATTCCTGGTATTCGGTGTCTTCTGCCCATCTGGAGGGCAACAAGGTCCTTCATAATGGACTTCAGAGCTTCCTGTTCATCTGCATGGAAATGAGAAGCAAATTAAACTGGTCAATGTCTACTGGTTGCCATCCCACTGCTCCAGAGCAACGGACTATTTCATGCGAGAACCATAAACAGTGTAGCATAAGTGATATTTTTATTTATATATTCGGGGCTGGTTCCTCTGGTAGGGGCTCAGCCTAAAGACAAATTAGGGTGATAATTGTGGACATACAGGCGGGGAGACAAATCTCCTCTTCTTCATGGCGACTAATCTCCCCAAACTGCCTTCCGCCGGCTAGAGTGAAAATCACAGACGGGAAGGCACTTGGAGCTATTTGTTTTCTGAAGTCACCCAAAGTTTTCTTCTGAGGCAACTTCAGAAAACGAATCGCTCCGAGTGCCTTCCCGAAGCATTTTCACTCTAGCTGGCGGAAGGCAGTTTTGGGAGATTAATTGCCCTGAAGAAGAGGAGATTTGTCTCCCCGAATCTGCCTGTGTGCCCTGACCCTTAAAGGGGTGCTTCACCTTTCAGTGAACTTTTAATATGTTATTCAATGGTCAATTCTAAAGAAATTTTCAATTGGTCTTCATTATTTTTTTTTCTATAGTTTATGAATTATTTGCCTTCTTCTCCTGACTCTTTCTAGCTTTCAAAAGGGGGGTCACTGACTCCCTCTAAAAACAAATCCTCTCTAAAGCTACACATTTATTGTTATTGCTATTTTTTTTTTCATCTTTCTTTTTCCGACCCTCTCCTATTAATATTCCTTATTCTCATTCAAATCAATGCTTGGTTGCTAGGATAATTTGGACCCTAGCAACCAGATGGCTGACACTGCAAACTGGAGAGCTGCAGAATAAAAAGCTAAATAACTCAAATACCACAAATAATTAAAAATGAAAACCAATTGCAAATTGTATCAGAATATCCCTCTCTACATCATACTAAAAGTTAACTCAAAGGTGAACAACCTCTTTAAAGGAACAGTAACATCAATTTAAAAAAAAAAACAAAAAAAAAAAACACATAGACATATTAAACTTTTAGATTGCCAAGTCTTTATTAATAAATAAATTCCTGAAACTTTTAAAAAAAGGCGATCCATCAAACGGCGCTCGATTCCTCCTCCCTGGCTATCTCCTATAAGGAAAGCAGGGAGGAGAAATCGAGTGCCGCATGATTGAGCGCCGGATCTCCTTTTCTGAAGAGGAGCACAAGCGGAGTTTCGGTGAGTTATTTCTTAATAAAGACTTAGTGATTTAAAAGTTTCATTTGTGCTTGTGCTGTTTTTTGGTTCTATACTGACGAATGTTTTTTAAATTGATGTTACTGGTCCTTTGAAGGGATTGTTCACCTTCCAAACACTTTTTTCAGATCCGTTGTTTTCAGATTGTTCACCATAAACAAAGACTTTTTTCAATTGCTTTCCAGCTTTTATTTTTTTTTACTTTTTTCCAAAATTTTAAACGTAAACTTTAATGTTGGTGCCTCAGTCTGGCAGATCAGTGATCCAGGAGCATCTGAATGGTTACAATTTGCTCCATTGAGTTGATCCATTTCTCAGCAGCATCTCTGGAGTATTAGCAACTATTGTATCAATTCAGCTTCCTTAAATGAAACCCAGTGATTCTGCTCAGCAGGGACAAAGATAACAAATGTATCAGCTAAATGTATCAATTTAGAACAGTTTACAGGGTCAGTGACCCTCCCCTCCCGGAGCTGCTTTAGAAGGTGTTTAGATAAAATTTTACACTTCAATATTAAAAAAACAGTCACACATAGAAAATAGAAAGTAATTGGAAAAAGTCTTAATTTCTGGGGAACTATCGGCACTAAGCCTAACTGCTAGCTGATCCAGAAATAGTTTGTTTAGTATGTTATAGACTGTCTACTTTAAGCAACTTTTCAGTTGGTCTTGATTTTAAATTGTCTCTCTCCAGTATTTAAAGGGGTGCGGGTTCATTAACTCTGACAGCCAAAAAAACATTGCTTCTTCAGGTTTCAACTGTATCTTTTTATTCAGGGCCACTCCTATTCATCTTTCAGTCTGTCGTCAAACTGCTGCCTGGTTGCTAGGGTAAACTGGACCCTAGCGATCAGGCATCTGCTAAAATTCAAAACAAAAAGCTCAATAATTAAAAAAAAAAAAACACAAGACCGATAACTGTCTCAGACAATGTATATACTGGATACTATGAAAACAAGCTCACACGACAACAAAACAACCTCTCTCTGCCTCGGTTAGCTGCCAATATTCCTGCCCTGTCCAATTCATACTTCAAATCAACACATGGTTGCTAGGGTAAATTGGATCCTAGCAACCAGGTGGCTGAACATTTAAAACTAAAAACATTTTAAAAAATGGAAACCAATTACAAATTGTCTCAGAATATCACTCTCTACATCATAATAAAGGTTAATTTAAAGGTGAACAACCCCTTTAAACGTGACACAATCAATACAGTGAGTGACAGCAGGTAAAAGTAGCAAAGATGTAAGTAATGAGATTAATACACTGACAGAGAGAGACAGAAGATGACAGAAGAGAGACATAGTGCGTGACAGGAGAGACAGTGAGTGACAGGGAGAGATAGAAGGTAACAGAAGAGAGAGAGAGAGAGAGAGAGAGAGAGAGAGAGAGACAGTGAGTGTCAGGAGAGAAAGAGAAATATATTGAGTGACTTCAGAGAGAGACAGTGAATGACAGGAGAGAGAGAGACAGTGAGCATCAGGAGAGAGAGAGTGAGCGAAAGGAGAGAGAGACACAGAGACAGTGAGTGACAGGAGAGAAGGAGAGAGACTGACAGGAGAGATAGAGACAGTGAGTGACATGAGAGAGAGAAGTTGAGAGATACAATGAGTGAGTGACAGAGAGACAGCGAGAGAGTGAGACAGTGAGTGAAAGGAGAGAGAAAAACAGACACTGAGTGACAGAAGAGAGAGAGAGAGAGACTGTGACTGACAGAAGAGAGAGACACAGTGACAGGAGAGAGAGAGCGTGACTGACAGAAGAGGGAGAGACTGTGACTGACAGGAGAGAAGAGAGAGTGACTGACAGGAGAGATAAAGACAGTGACAGTGAGTGAGGAGGAGGAGAGAGAAGTTGAGAGATACAATGAGTGAGTGACAGAGAGACAGTGAGAGAGACAGTGAGCGACAGGAGAGAGAGACTGTGACTGACAGGAGAGAGAGACAGTGAGTGACAGGAGAGAGAGACAGTGAGTGACAGGAGAGAAAGAGAGGTTGAGAGATACAATGAGTGAGTGACAGAGAGACAGTGAGTGACAGAGAGACAGTGAGTGACAGTCCCAGAGAGAAGCGAGTGTCAGTAGAAGGAGAGAGAGAGTAGAAGAAAGTAATAAGCAGTGGGTAGGCCTCAGTACTTACCCATGGCGGCGGAGCAGGGGGTTAATATCCCGGCCAGTCCTGTCAGTTTCCCGAGCCCTCAGGCCTCCCCGGATTCCTCGGTAAAGCTTCGCTCAGCGCCTCCTACTGCACCTCCGCCTCCCCTGACTTCTCCTTCCCCCGGCTCTGCCCCGCGGCCCGTCACACACTCCGGTCACCTCATATCCGGCTTCGCTCGGGCTCCGGGGCTCAGGCCTTAACTCTGGGCCAGTTCCTATCCCGCCGCTGGACCTACTGACGTCACGGGTGACATCACTGCATCACGTGAGCGCCGAGCTAGTGGAGAAGAGGAAGCGTAGGTCATTGTACCGGAAGTGAGCGAGTCAGGAGAGCAGCAGCTATTAGTGTCCCAAGGAGGATACTGAGTGGAATGAAGTGCAGCAACTTTCTGTCCTTACTGCTGGGCCCAGTACTAAGTCTAGTGACATTTGCTGCTGCAGTGTTCTATAGGGAACTGTGACACAGGTGGGGAATCCTGCTGCTTCCACTGGTGCATCTACTGGTGATGCTACTGGTGTATCTACTGGTGCATCTACTGGTGCATCTACTGGTGGTGCTACTGGTGTATCTACTGGTGCATCTACTGGTGGTGCTACTGGTGCATCTACTGGTGGTGCTACTGGTGCATCTACTGGTGGTGCTACTGGTGCATCTACTGGTGGTGCTACTGGTGCATCTACTAGTGCATCTACTGGTGGTGCTACTGGTGCATCTACTGGTGGTGCTACTGGTGTATCTACTGGTGTATCTACTGGTGCATCTACTGGTGGTGCTACTGGTGGTGCTACTGGTGCATCTACTGGTGCATCTACTGGTGTATCTACTGGTGCATCCACTGGTGGTGCTACTGGTGCATCTACTGGTGCATCTACTGGTGTATCTACTGGTGTATCTACTGGTGGTGCTACTGGTGTATCTACTGGTGCATCTACTGGTGTATCTACTGGTGGTGCTACTGGTGCATCTACTGGTGGTGCTACTGGTGCATCTACTGGTGTATCTACTGGTGGTGCTACTGGTGGTGCTACTGGTGCATCTACTGGTGTATCTACTGGTGGTGCTACTGGTGTATCTATTGGTGCATCTACTGGGGGTGCTACTGGTGCATCTATCTACTGGTGCATCTACTGGTGGTGCTACTGGTGGTGCTACTGGTGTAGAGTAATCCTTCTGCAGGAGTCCACAGCTGAAAACATTTGAAACCCAGCGACACAATAACACCATCACTGGTTCAGTGCTGCTTTACATACATTCTCTCCTCTCCCACAGAACCTGTCCCGCTAGCAATATGTCCGTGGCCTTGAGTAGGATTTGCTTCACCCATAGAAAATATGCCTTGAGGTCTTTGCTCATTTGCCAAGAAGCACTGGGGCGATGGTGCCTCCCTGTTGTAGCCTCTCAGGAGGCCGACTTCCATACCTCCTTATTGACGTGTGCCGGGCACAACAAGTGGTCTAAAGTAAAACATATTAAGGGTCCCAAGGATGAGGCAAGGTCCCGCTTGTTTGCCAAACTCTCCATGATGATCAAAGTAGCTGTGAGAGGTAAGATAAGTAATGTGGAGGAAACAAGATCTCAACAGTAGTTGACCGATCAGATGTTAAATTCTCTTGGTCTTCACTAACAGAAGGAGGACCTAACCCAGACCTGAACATTACATTATCCCAACTGATTGAGCAGTGTCGGGAGAGGAACATGCCAAAGACTTCCATAGAAGCGGCAATGAAAGGAATGGTAGGTCAGATATAAGTACAATAAGCAATTCTGGAGATTGTAGTGCTCACGAGAAGGTCCAGGCTCTGGTTCTGAGTTACTTAAAATGTGATATTTAGCCCACAACAAAATAAAGCCAGTGTGCTGTGAGCCTTATAAGCATAGATAGTGGTACAGGCATAGGACTCGTTATCCAGAATGCTTGGGGCTTGGGACTTGGGGCTTTCCAGATAAAAGATCTTTCCGTAATCTGGATCTTCTTACCTTAAGTCTACTAGAAAATCACATAAACATTAATAAACCCAATAGGCTGGTTTTCAGAAAAAGAAATCAGTTTTAGAAACTTGGATTATTTGAATAAAATGGGAGTCTATGGGAGAGGGCTTTTCCATAATTCTGAGCTTTCTAGTTAATGGGTTTCTGCATAACCGATCCCATACCTGTATAGTGCAAATCAAAGCAGTAGGAGCTTCCTCTCTATTTGCCTGATTTAGGTATTGGAAGTTTAGTCTTGGTTGCAGGAGTCTAGGTATTGGGAAGTGAAAGCTTGATTGAAGGAGAGATTCTCAGCATTTCGGTTTGAGATTCAGCCAAATCCAAGCATCTTTCAGCAAGATTCAGATTCAGCCCAATCCAAGGGCCAAATTAAATGCGAACCCTACAAAAAGTTCAAAAACTGCTACTTGTGCAATTTTTAGCACACCAAACTCTAAACTGCATATGCAAATTAGGGTTCTGATTCAGTGTAGGCTTCGCCAAATCCCTAAAATGAGGATTCTGTGCTAACCATTATTTTATTAGATTTTTTCAGCAGTCCAGAGCATAGCAAAACCATTTCCAACGTTATAGAAGTATATATGTATATTGCCCTTTAATGTATTTTTGAATAAATTGCCTGCAATGAATATATAAATGTTATTTGGTTAAATTCCCCTTTAACGAGTTGCCGGCTATCTAATCAGTATATATTTTTTCTGTTTTAGGATAAAGCAAAACCATCTTCCTGTGTGTTGTACGAGGGCCGGGGACCTGGGGGAGCTTCTTTGCTCGTAGAGCTGCTAACGGTTAACAACAACCGCACCTATGCAGAGATCAAGCTCTTGATGGGAAAAAATGGGTAGGAGTCTTTACTCGTAACTGCGGATTAAACCAGGTTTGCTAAATTGGGAGGAGCCTTGTTTCCCCATCCCTAATATGAGCTTGTGCTGCTCCGTGTGCTTTGCTTTCCACTTTGCAGCACTGGAGTCTTAGGTTCGACTCTAGCCAAGTTATTATCTGCAAAGAGTTTGAATGTTGTCCCCTTGTTTGCAGGGAGAAGCGTTAATTGGCTCCTGATAGTATTGACCCAAGTGCATGTGATTAGGGATCTTCGATTATAAGCTCACCAGGCCAGAGACTGATGGGAATGATGTACAATCTACGTTATGATCTCTGGCCCCTGCTTTCTAATCCACAGTGGGGTGATGTGTGATGGAGCCCGGCACAGTTTCGATAAGAAGGGGGTGGTGACTGTACGGACTCATGACTGAGACGGAAATCATGTGCCTCTAGAAAAGGCCCTGGAGCTAGCAATTGAGGCTGGAGCAGAAGATGTGCAGGAAGAACAGGACGAGGAGGATAAGGAAGTATATAAGGTAAGAATACTGGAAGGATAGTGTGATTGTCTTATACAAACTGTACATTTCCTTATCTTGTTGTAAGTCCTAAATGGCATAGATCAAAGAGCCAACTGAAAATGTAGCTTTGTGTTCTATATGAATTAATTAATTCTACCTTATTAAAGGAATTTTCAGTATAAAAAGCACTGCGTATCTTGACAGCGCTATATAAATAAATGATGATGATAATAAAAATAAAAACCGGGGTAATAGGCTGTGCAAAATAAAAAATGTTTCTAATATAGTTAGTTAGCCAAAAATGTAATGTATAAAGGCAGGAGTGACTGGATGTCTAACATAATATCCAGAACACTACTTCCTGCTTTTCAGCTCTCTTGGTTTCCACTGATTGGTTACTAGGCAGTAACCAATCAGTGACTTGAGAGTGGGCACATAACTGTTGCTTTTGAACCTGAGCTGAATGCTAAGGATCAATTGCAGAGAAGCCCGGTTAAAGTCACTGACTAACTCAGCGTTAGAGAGCTGAAAGTCAGGAGGTAGTGTTCTGGCTATTATGTTACACATCCAGTCTCTCCAGCCTTTATACATTATATTTTTGGCTAACTAACTATATCAGAAACATTTTTTATTTAGCACAGCCTATTTATTTACTCAGCTTTTATACTGAACTGTTCCTTTAACTAGCACATGGCATTTGCCAACTCAACTGAGTCATTGTCATGTATATTGTATCCCCCCCCCTACAATCCAGTATATATGTGACATACCATCCCTGAGAGAGGTGCGCTCCAGTTTGTCCTCCTTCGGATTGGTGCCGATCTCCTCCGGGCCAGAGTTCCGCCCGACAACCACAGTGCAGCTCTCAGACACGGACATGGAACAGGCGTCGCATCTATTGGATTTATTAAACAACCGCCCAGAGGTTATTCGTGTCTACGATAACATCGAGTAAAAAAATAAGATACCCTAAAGAAAAACAAAGCTCTGCTAGTCATGGATCGTGAGATACATCCGATGGAAAGAAAGTCTTATGGATCCAACCCACATTACCAAGGAGATATCAGAGCAAACTCTTTCCTCACTAACTTCCATAGACATTAAATAGGAGATCTCTCCAATACCAGGACAAGATATTTATTGGAAAACCTCCTTTCTACAAGGGAAACTGGGGCTGGATCAGCATCTCCTGAGCAGATTCATATCAGGGAAAGACGCCATTTAAATTCTGTATGTCGATTTCTATTTCTATGCAGTGGGGACTATTGTAATCAGAGGTTTCCGGGGGAGATCTCATCACACAAAGGAGACAATTGTGCCTTTTTAAAAAACACGGAGCGTCTCAGCTGGCCAACCTTACAAGCAATTGCACATATGTATAATAAAAATTGGAATAGACTTATTTCTTATCATACTTGTCATTAGATTCCATTGAAAAGGAAAGCATTAATAGTGTTTAAAGGGGAAATCTAAACCCTCATTAGCACCCAATTCACCGCTCAATGCTCAGCAACAGGTTGAAGCCTTGGCACAGGGGTACTGCTCATAAACCACGGCATCACTAAGATCAGTTACCTTTTGTGTGGATCTGCAAGGGAAGCCCAGGCAGAAAGCAGGTGCTTTTTTGGGGGGAAGCTGCTCCTGTCTGTAGTTGTACATCACACAAAAATAACTGTGCACTCTCTCTCTCTCCCTGCTAGAAGCAGACCACCCACAACTAACTACAGCAGTGCAACCAGTAGAGGGAACACCTCTCCTTCTTGTTCTGTATTCCTACAGACAGTCTTGAATTGCTGACCCCAAAAGGGGTGGGCTTACCCGGAAGTGTGCAGACTAAGGGCATGTTGGTGTTACTGGCAATGCTGTTGCATACTGGGGGCATGTATAAACTGACTCAAATGTTGGTTGGAATATATTGTAGAACCGGCGTTCCTGTGGCAGTCTGAATTATACTCAATTAGACTTCAAATATAAACATAGGTACTATAACACATGTACTATAACCCCTGCTTATAAATACATTCTCGTTTCCCTTAAAGGGGAAGTAAAGTGTAAAATAGAATAAGGCTAGAAATGGTGCATTTTGTATAGTAAACATAAACTTACTGCACCACAAGCCTAATCAAACAAATGATTTATGCTTTCAAAGTTGGCCACAGGGGGTCACCATCTTGTAACTTTGTTATACATCTTTGCAAGACCAAGACTGTGCACATGCTCAGTGTGGTCTGGGCTGCTTAGGGATCCTCATAAATGATCAAAACAGCACAAGTCAAATAATATCTGCCAGAAGCCGATACAGCAAGACTGATTAATAATCAGAATATACAGACTGCACTGGGTCCGGTGTTGTCATGTAATCATAGTTTTTGTATTGTTTAATAGAAACTTTCTCCAACTCTGCAGAACCAGTGGCTGCAGCAAAATAATCCTCCAAATAGAATCCCAGTTTATCTGTTTAAATCTGGCTCCATGATGTTTGTCCCTGCAGCTGGAGTTGGAAACAGTAAAGGGGATGTAAAGGCAAAAATAAAGGGAAACAAACAAAGCTGCTTGAGTTCTGCATGGCTGGGAAGTAAGGCGGGGGCTCCCCCTGCTGTACATAAGTATGATTGTTTCCCTGCAGAGCAGTTAGGGACCGTCTGACAATTCCTATCCACAGCAGTAAATGAAGGGAGAATTTCCCTGCATACAGTCAGGTTTCTTATAAAAACTAGGGATGCACCGAATCGGGTATCAGCCAGGATTTTGCCTTATTCAGCAGGATTCGGATTTGGCTGCATCCTTCTGCCCGGCCAAACAGAATCCAAATTTGCATATGCAAATTAGGGGTGGGGGAAATCGCGTGACTTTTTGTCCCAAAACAAGCTAACCCACTCAGTCCCCTCCCTCAGGAATTTGCTTTGGCTGTTGACTTATGAGCATGCTCAGTTCTTCTCAGCTCAGATTACTAAACACACCCTCCAGTGTAACAGCCAATGACGAGATAGCATTCCTGGTTCCCATAGAAATGCTGCTCTAGCTGTCTGATCCTATTTTTTTTTCTCCTAAGCTCAGCTTGATCATTACAGTGCTCAACCCCAGCAGAACTTTGTATTAAAGTGTGTTGTGCCTGTGTAAATCTGCATTCTGTATTGCATGAACTTTACAGCATACATGTCCTGCTTGCAGATGTCAGTGTTACTGATGATGTGAGTGAAAATGGCCGCCGGGTGAGAGCTGCTATTTGTTTTAGGAAAATGTGATGGCTCTGGCAAACGGAGTGGTATATGCAGTACAAATGATGTGGTTTGGGTGGGGAAGAAATGCCCAACTTATATACATGGTAGGAAAATGTAGACTTTACATGTCCTGGGAATTAAACCTATTCAGTGAGGGGTGCCTTACATTTTGAAATAGGGCTTTCCTTGTCTTTTAAAGGAACAGTAACAAAACAATGAAATTGTTTTAAAATAATAACTATATAATGCAGTGTTGCCCTGCACTGGTAAAACTGATGTGTTTGCTTCAGAAACACTACTATAGTTCATATAAATAAGCTGCTGTGTAGCAATGGGGGCAGCCATTCAAGCACAGGATACACAGTAGATAACAGCGAAGTACTACTATAGTTTATATAAACAAGCTGCTGTGTATCCATGGGGGCAGCCATTCAAGCACAGGATACACAGTAGATAACAGATAAGTACTACTATAGTTTATATAAACCAGCTGCTGTGTAGCCATGGGGGCAGCCATTCAAGCACAGGATACACAGTAGATAACAGATAAGTACTACTATAGTTTATATAAACAAGCTGCTGTGTAGCCATGGGGGCAGCCATTCAAGCACAGGATACACAGTAGATAACAGCTAAGTACTACTATAGTTCATATAAATAAGCTGCTGTGTAGCCATGGGGGCAGCCATTCAAGCACAGGATACACAGTAGATAACAGATAAGTACTACTATAGTTTATATAAACAAGCTGCTGTGTAGCCATGAGGGCAGCCATTCAAGCACAGGATACACAGTAGATAACAGATAAGTACTACTATAGTTTATATAAACAAGCTGCTGTGTAGCCATGGGGGCAGCCATTCAAGCACAGGATACACAGTAGATAACAGATAAGTACTACTATAGTTTATAGTGTCTTTTTTCAATTTCTGCCATTGCTACACAGCAGCTTGTTTATATGAATAATAGTAGTGTTTCTGAAGCAAACACATCAGTTTTACCAGTGTAGGGCAACAGTACATAATATTTTAATTACTTTAAAACACTTTTTTTTGGTTTTACTGCCTATTTTACAGCTGTAATTTGGGACCACCTCTTTTTAACAGGGCCCCCCCCCCCGACTGCACTCCTGCCTCTTGCCCAGTGACAGCAGCTCTGCTACGGATAACTCAGTTCTGCAAAAATAAAACGAAAATATTAGCATCGTGCCAGCTTTCCCGGATGGCATGAATACACAAGATATTGTTTTATAATTACTTATATTAGATAAACCATGACCTGGATGAATGAAAATCTTCATAGTCAGAATACACAAGATACGATACCGACGTAGTGAAATATTTAAAATTTATTCCTTTGGCAACAAAATGCGTGTAACAGAGTATCTCCAGCTTATAAACATAAGACCAACATGCCAGTGCTGTTGCCAATTCTGGAGGGCGGGGAGATTTATATGAGACAGGAACAAATGCCTTCTTCTTCCATTGGGTATACATAACTCAGGCTCATCACCGAAACCCTTCCGATCATGGGTTCAGATGTAGGCCACCTCCAGCCCTGGGATTTGAGTTAATGCAACCAAGCCTGCCCCGTGCGCCTACAATGTTAGTTCAACCTACTCTATTCACACATGGCATCACTGGATAGTGACACAGCTTATCAATATTAAGGGGCAGGAGGTGCACTGCATAAAGTTCAATGGAAGAAGGTGTTCTAGAAGGATCTTTTGGGAAACTCACATTGGATCAAAAGAAAGACAAAAGGGCAACGCAGCTCTATAAAGTGTCTTATTTCCGTGCAATGTGAACATCACATGCCAGTTCAAACATGAATGGAAATCAGTTATATTAAAACACAAGGTTTATCCAAACGTGTATGGTCAATTCCAAACTTACACAGGTGGGCCTGAAGAAAACATACGGTAACTGTCACTGGTTTAAAAGCCAGGCACTTGGCTGGTCTGCTCCACCCAGAGACCTCAGGAATATGATAAATGAGGGGTAACTTCTCTTTAATCCACAAAACTGCAGCTTCCAATCAGAACCAGGCTTAGGGCAGAGACAGTCTTTTTGCCTTAGGCCCCACTGGTGTGAAAATATATTTAGCTGGTGGCCTAACTGCATTGCCCTTTACTTCTGACCCTGCTCCCAGTTTAGGATCGGCTGGAGAGAAACATGCTGCAGGTCCTGCTGTTAATTTCCATTCTAGATTTCCAAAACCAACGAGCCCAGCAGCGACCGCGGTTGCAAATTAATTGCCTAATTATTAACACAGACCCAGCTTAATGAGAGGTTCTGACACAATTGTTCAGATTCCACAAAATAAATGGAAACAAAAACAAATCTTGCTCAGGGCGGAGTTGCTCTTTAACACACTCTGTCGGCATACAAAAACAGGGGGATTAAATACACCGGTCATCAAGCACAGGCAACGGGACAGAAATGTACAAAAAAAAAAGTGAGAGAGTTCTAGTGCTGAGGCTTAAAGAGTTTTCACCATAGCCGATGGAGGTGTACAAACTCCTAAGCAGTGTAAGTGAAAGGGTTAACCCTCTTGCACCCATTCCCAATGAAACGTTTGGGATGCGTGCAGTGTAAACATGAACAGGTTCTGAATTTCTCCTTTTTTGCCCCTAGAAGTCCCAGTCCTCTATAGCTAGTTGCTCCAAACCAGACGCCGCTTCTAGAACTGACTGGGAGTTCAGAGTTGATTCAAAGCTGGTGATTGGCGACACAGGACAAAGCAGTTCTGGGAGGGCGTCTGATGCTCTGCGTTTTATCTGCAGGTAATAGGGAAAAGGTATCTTTCAGATAAAGACATATATAAAAAAAATCACAGCAGCAAAACAATAAATACTCTATCTTTCTCCATAAACCTAAGAGTTTGCCCCTACTATAGAGGTTTATAGAGATTATAACAGAACAGAGATTATAACAGAACATGAGGGCTAAGGGCAAGATAATCAGCGATAATGGCTGCTTAGCAAAGACTAATGTTGAAAGCTGAACCAGGCGTATAGTAAACGGATCCGCACACACTCGAGTTTATGCAGTCGGGGAGTGGACCCCTTTTATTATGCCACCAAACACATAAACGTTTCGGGGGTGGGGGAACACCCTCCCTTCATCTATCTATCGCTATTTATATCTATCTATATCAATCTATCTCTATCTATATCAATCTATCTATAGCTATGTATATAAATCTATATCTATCTCAATATATCTCTCTCTCTAGCTATCTCTATCAGTCTATCTATCTCTATATCAATCTATCTATATCAATCTACCTATCTATAAATACATGGATGCCCTAACAGCTAATACATGTGGAAGCTATACACTTATAGAGATACAGCAATGATTGCATATGTAGTTATAAAGCACAAGAGGAAAGCCAACAGGAATTCCATATCTTTGGTGGAACAAACAGAATTATAAAACCCTGTTTTGTGCCCCAAAAGTCAATGGACCCCCACAACTTGGTAGTTGAAAAAAAAAAAACCTACTGACAACTCTTACCTGTTTGAAGAAGGAATGATTGAGGAGGGTGCCTGCACTCGGCCTACAGAAAAACAAAATAGATGAAACCACTGGTTTAGACTCATGTATGGGATATTCTATACACTTGCTATTCAAGGACAGCAGGTGAAAGATGAAAGGATCTGTGGGAATTAATGGGGGACTGAATGAACCCCATGGAAGTAAAAGAAGTAGAATGCTAAGCTCTCACCTCAGCTCAGAGTTTCTCTGTAGACACTGCTCCACCAAGTTGTGGAATTGAGGGGAAAAGCTGCGGTTATAAGGATGCATAGATGGTTCCCCGTTGGAAGGACGACTAGACGTTCCCTCTCCAATACCAGAGTCTGCTCCTGAACGGGATGTTTTCATAGTCAGCTCCGAGGCTGGAATGGTGGCTGTGTCCAGCAGGCAGGGGACTGTGCCATTCAACTTTTCCAGTAGCATCTGAGTAGGATTTGTGATTGAAATATTTGGTTAACGGGAATGGAAGTGAAGCCATTAATTGTGATACTTATCTATTCTATAATAATCAATTTTTTGGTAGTTATTTAATCTGTGGCCTCACCTGTGTGGCTGGCATGTCCTTAAACGGTACGTGGCCATTAGCAAGCTCACATGCTGTGATTCCCACACTGTAGATATCAGATTTGGCGTCATACCCCTGTAGGTTCTACAACAGAACAAAAGAGAAGACACTGGCTTATGCTTCAGGAGAAAAATTCACATTGCGTGTCATGTTACTGGGCATTTCCAAGTCCTGCCATTGCTGGGTCTTTAAATGCTCCTACATGTGAGATGATGTTTTCCTACCTGCTGCAGGACCTCCGGGCTCAGCCAGGGAAGGACCCTGGCACTGTGCTTGGGAAAGTCGTGTATCACCTTAAGACGCTGCCCATGATTTATCATACTGTGGATGCTGCGCAGGCCAGAGAGGTAGACCTTGCCATCCAGAGAGATAAGAATGTGACTTGCCTTCACACTCCTAGGGACAATGAATGGGAAAAAAAAGAAGAATGGAGATATACAAACTAATTCCTTTTAAAAGAGATCATTGCTGCCCAAAGCACAATAAGAGGCTGTAAAACTCAGGTCCATCCTTATGATCAGGACTTGAGCATTAAATGGATAGGGATAAATGAGGTAACCCATTATAAAAGGCAGGTAATGGCTCAGTTCTAACTCCCCAAATGTATCTACCTTGTTTAGCATGACTTTAATGAATAGGGCATGTGCTGAACATACTTTTTGCCTACTGTTTTAATAAAGAAATCTCTATGGCTTTTATTTCTTGCACTAAACAGAAACTCAAAGTTTCCCATTTACCAGCCCATTGAGAATCCCTGTGTATAATAACTGCTCCATATCTCACAAAAGCTGCAGATGGGGAGAAGGAGGAGTTTATTTATACAGCTTATGCAGTTTAGAAATATATATATTTATAAGATGCTGGTTCTGGTATAAATATGCAGTCCCAGCACAAGAATGTTCTATGAAAGCTCATCATGTTAGTGAAACAGATAATTACAGTTATTTTTAGAGTCTCTGTGGAGCACAGATTAGCCAGGGTGAGTGTTAAGCTGGCCATAGACTCAAAGATCCGCTCGTTTGGCAACATCGCCAAACGAGTGGATCTTTCCCTGATATGCCACTAACGGCATGGCTATATCGGGGGTAATTAGAACGTAAGGCCGTATGATCGAATTACGATGCGCCAAGGGGCTCCGACGGGTCGGTTAAAAATCAAACCTTCCCAATCGATATCGTGGCCAGATATCGATCGGGAAGACCCGTCGGAAGCCCCATACAAGGGCAGATAAGCTGTCAAATTGGTCCAAACGACCGATATCGGCAGCTTTATCTGCCCGTGTATGGCCACCATAAGTTACATTTAAAGACCCCAAAGGAGTCCTGTTCCCTATGTGTTTTACCTATGAACGTATCCCATGTGATGGATATAATCCAAAGCTTTTAGCACTCCTAGAAGGATGTATGCGATTGCCAGCTCACTCAACCCATCTGTAAAGTGAGTACAGATAAGATCTTTGGCTGAACCTGCAGGGAGAGAGAGATGGACAGATGTTACTGCCAAATTATCCGGTTTCTCGAAGTCCAGCAGTGAAACTTTACCAGGTTCTGATAGGGAAGAATTGCCCACAATTAACTCTCCTTAACAACTGTTCTTATAAAACAGATTTATGCAAAGGATTACATAATGGCACATAATCTAAATGTTCTGTATAGTAGTTTTCTGATAAATGTTATAGAGAATGGTCTACTCACCCTCCTATAAATGTAAATCTATATGTATATGCTATGAATTTATAGCCTTTATAAGCAAATAATTACACATGTCCCACCTCAAAATAATGATGGCCCTTGCGTTTCTGTGCCATTTAATATATGAGCAGCTCTTATAGGGATACTGTCATGGGGGAAAAAAAATTTTTTTTATATTCAATTTTGAAATCTGACATGGGGCTAGACATATTGTCAATTTCCCAGCTGCCCCAAGTCATTTGACTTGTGCTCTGATAAACTTCAATCACTCTTTACTGCTGTACTGCAAGTTGGAGTGATATCACCCCCTCCCTTTCCCCCCCAGCAGCCAAACAAAAGAACAATGGGAAGGTAACCAGATAGCAGCTCCCTAACACAAGATAACAGCTGCCTGGTAGATCTAAGAACAACACTCAATAGTAAAAACCCATGTCTCACTGAGACACATTCAGTTACATTGAGAAGGAAAAACAGCAGCCTGCCAGAAAGCATTTCTCTCCTAAGGTGCAGGCACAAGTCACATGACCAGGGGCATCTGGGAAATTGACAAAATGTCTAGCCCCATGTCAGATTTCAAAATTGAATATAAAAAAAATCTGTTTGCTCTTTTGAGAAGTGGATTTCAGTGCAGAATTCTGCTGGAGTAGCACTATTAACTGATACGTTTTGAAAAAAACATGTTTTCGGATGACAGGATCCCTTTAATATATGTGTGCAGCTCCTCATCATGTGTTGTCGACCCAGCTGGGCCAGTGCTGAGATAAAAACAATACATTGCCGACATCCACCAGGACAGGGAAACAAGGAGCTACTTTCTGATGCTACTTACCATAAGCCATAAAGGGAGTTACCACCCAAAGCTCATTGTCAGCTATAAATGTGGCTCTGTAGGGAAGGATATTGGGGTGGTTGAACAACTTGGAGACATGGAGCTCAGTCTAGAATCAAAAATAATCTATTAAAGATGAAGGAAAGGTTAAAACTAAGTAAGCTTTATCAGAAAGGTCTAAATAAATACACCAGTAAACCCTCAAAGTAATGTGCCAATGTAATGCAGTTGTTAAGGCAATAGTTTGTTTCCTACTATTCCTCATCACTGTATGATCTACATTCCAGCTAGCCAAGTCAACTCTGTCTTATAGTGATGTGCGGGACCCACGGGTTTGGGTCAACCTCCTCACTTCCTTTGCAGGTTGTGGGTGGGTTCGGGTTGAGCTCTTCAGCCGGGTCTAATTTTCAAAACCAGCCCAAAACTAGCCAAGAGGCACTTCAAAAATAGTTAAAAAATAGCACAATATGTGCAGTGAAAAACAGTATAAAAAAAATATATGTGAAAATACGCCTTTTTCAAGTTTTCACTGTTTCGCTAATTTTTCCATGAAGCAAAATGGGACAGATTCGCCTGTAACCAGGGGCATAATTACAGAGGGGAGGTATAGGGGCCCCAAAAAGGCCCATATACATTTACAATTTCAATAAATATTGGTAAAACAGGTCAACCTCTAGACATTTTAGTGGCCAGAAGATTTTTGCCCCAAAATGGTCAGAAATTGAGGAAAGTCACCGGAAAATGCGATGGGAGACTGGGGTACAGAGCCCAAAATCTGGTAACTCCCGACTTCTATAAGTCAGTCCCACTGCATGCTGGGTATTGTAGTCTTATGTTGAACTCGGCAGTTGGCAAAAACTACATTACCCAACATGCATTAGGAGACACCGGCTTGGCACATTAGGGCAAGGAAAAAAACTTGCTAGTTTCTAAAGTACAAACCAGCCAAATGCCCAAAAAGTAGGCCAAATCCGTACCTTGGCTAGTTTGTACTTTCAGAACCTGCCTGGGCTTTAAATGTAATTAGATTTGCCTGGAAAACCGCCAACCTGGCAATCCTGCTATTGACATTACAAAGGGGCGTGGCAAGCGCATGCCTATAAAAATGGACGCAGGAAGTGTCATGCCCCTTTGTGATGTCACCAGCAGGGCAGGCCTATAAATAGAGGGGAGGAGGAGGGTGCGGGTCAGGGAAAACCAGACCCGCACATCACTACTGTCTTACCTGCAGAAAATTAACCATGTCATTGGTGCAGAACTCCAAATTCACCCTCCTGATACAAGCGTATTCTCCAATCGGTCTGTAACGAGCTAAATTTACAGTCATCAAGTCATCAAATCCTCTCCCTAAAAGGAAAAATAAATAAATAAAAAGTACATGAATTAAAGAGCAACTGACATTTGAATGTGATCTTTGCAGGACCATGTCTGTTCTATCACTCACCTATCAAAGTTAGCAGTTCGTAACAACTGCTGTCCGGGGTGTAGATTCCCATAGCGCCGGGACCATGAACAGATGCTACGGATTCAACACTCGCTGCTTCATTGGTCTAACATCCGCAAGGAGGGTGAAAACCGAGCGGGGGGCAAAGGG
The DNA here is from genome assembly GCF_017654675.1 of Xenopus laevis. Classification (NCBI taxonomy): domain Eukaryota; kingdom Metazoa; phylum Chordata; class Amphibia; order Anura; family Pipidae; genus Xenopus; species Xenopus laevis. The sequence continues at coordinate 6,258,009 of NC_054387.1, read as the reverse complement.
AGACAGAATGAGGCAGAGAAACGCAAATTTTGACGCTAGTGTCCAAATATTTTTGACGCCTGCGACAATTCAGACTCTGACGACAATTCTGACGACCACTAAAGTCAATAATTGTTGCTGGTGTCCAAATATTTCGCAAATTTGTTCGCTGGAGGCGAAACACAGAAATTTGCTGCAAATTCGCGCCTGGCAAATAAATTCGCCCATCACTACTTATATCCTTTCAGTACTTGAAGAAAATTTACTTTAACACATTTCCCTGATTTCACACTTTCCCAGATTTCACACTTTCCCAGATTTTATATAGTTTTTTCCTGGTTCCCTGAAAACGTAAAATGGGGGTTCGACTGTATTGTACACAATCAAAATACAGTCCATATCTCACAAACAGCAAAACATGGACTGTCACATAAATCAGATAAATACAACACTAAAAAGCAATAGGTGGGTTTGTAGGGATAGAATATATAGCAGAAGAACAGTTGCATTGGCATGATTCTACATGGGCTGAAAGGGCACAGAGACACATGCAGATGCCACTCACTCATGTTAATGTATATGAATCAATACAGACAAGGGAGCGTGCAACAAGATCACACCTTCCCCCGGCTCAACATGGCTCCCCGAGGTGAGAGTCAAACCCACAGCATGAGACTGAAATGAAACTACTGTAATAATATGTTTAGAGACTGGCAGCTTATCATGTGGCCTCCAATGTCTGATCCCTGCCATCCCATATTTAAAAAGTAGGGAGCGGCCATCGTTATATAGATGCACATGAGCTATAGTGAATGTTTAAAGGGGAACTATTGTCACTATAAGCTTCCTCATACCGAAATAAGAAACTTTCTGAATTCAATCAATTAAAAATTCTGAATTGTTTCTGAAATAATCAAGTTTATCTCCACTATTCCTCTCTCAGCATCTGTTTCTCTTCAATATGTCTCCATGCCCCCGTTTTTAAAAAAAAATCCAATTTTTAAAAACGGGTGAATGGGATCGACCCGCAAACTCGAATCAAATTCACATTCAATTAGAATTGTTTCTGCGAAAAAAAACAACTCCAAACTGATTCCAGGAGGTCCCCCATAGGTTAAAACAGCAATTCGGCACATTTAAGGTGGCGAATAGTCGAATTCTTAAAGGGTCAGTACATGATAAATGTTTTTTAAAAACTCAAATACAATTTTAACTGTCGAATTACATACAAAAAAAACTTAAAAATGAGAATTTTTATGTTTGAAATTCAAATTTTCACTTCCACTCTTGATAAATCTGCCCATAAGTATCTGCACTGCTGGGTTCCCTTTCTGCCCTGGGGTCTCAAACTACATTCAGTTTCAAGCTACAAACCGCTTTTCTTGGACAAAACATGTAAGGGTGCCTTTCTCTTTTTATTGTGTGTTGCACTTCACAGGAGAGGACATTCATTTCTATCAGGACTGTACCAACTGAAATTCCAAATGCAGATGAGAAACAACATGCAGCATTTCATGTGCATGACTTAAATCAGTTCTAGGCAAGGGATGAGACGCGACTCCACACTAAAAAACCACCAGTGATGAAGAGGCCTCCATGCAACACATACACAGAGAATGTCCCACTTACTTTCCTTCGAGAGTCCCTTAAATGCGAGTCTGGAGGAAGGGAGAGGAGTATCTGCTCAGCTTCATGCGACATATTTACTTAACACAGGCCATTATTAGCTAAACTAGTTGTCTGGGAGGCTTGCAATTCACTGTATAACAATGGCATGACAAGGCCCCAAAAAAGCTAAAAATGCTGCATTGTATAGACTGAACTCACTGTACCAGCCCAAAGGTTCAGCAACCCTATAACAGTAATGATCCAGGCCTTCAAAGTTGCCCCAGCAGTTCCCCATCTTGGACCTTGTTAGGCATCTTCGTTAGCACTGCACATGCTCAGTTTGCACTGAACTGCAGTTAAGATCATGAAATTTCACTGCAGAATGCACTGGTTTCTGAGCTGCCATGTGTTTGTGTGTGTATGTGTGTATATATATATATATATATATATATATATATATATATATATCTATCTATATCTATCTATATCTATATCTATACACACACACACACACACAGTGTATTGTGAATGGGTGAGTGACAGCAGCATATGCTGTGAATCAGCAGAAAAGATGATGGGGAGCTACTGAGGCATCTTTAGCAGAGACACCGAACTTCCCTACTAACAGGCTGCAGTCGGTAAAGTCCAAAATATAGCATTTAGCATTTCTAGCCTACGTCTTTGTCAAGTTCTCCTTTAATAATGATCAGACTTTCTCCTTCATTCCAAACTTTTTGCCGCTCCCTAAAGGGAAGCATATTCAATGTATCTTAATGGGGTTGTTCACCTTCAAACACTTTTTCCAGTTCAGTTGGTTTCAGACAGTTCACCAGAAACTTTCTATTTTCTATGTGTTTAATAGAATTAATTTTTTCACCTTCTAAAGCTTCTCTGGGAAGGGGGGGTCGCCGACCCTGTAAAATGTTCTAAATTGATACATTTAGTAGATACATCTGTTATCTTTGTCCCTGTTGAGCAGAATCCCTGGGTTTCAGTACAGGCAGCTGTTAGACTTGATACAATAGTTGCTGATATTACTAAAGTACTGCTGAAAAGTGTATCAACTAAATGTTGCAAAATTGTAACAGTTCAGAGTCTGCAGCTGAATTACTGAGCTGCCAGACCCAAACACCAGAGACAGGGACATTAAAAACTTTAAAATTAGATTTAAAAAAACGGTTAAAAATAAAAGCTGGAAAGTAATTGAAAAAAAGTCTTTATTTCTGTGGAACAATCTGAAAACAATTGAACTGAAAAAAAGTGTTTGGAAGGTGAAAAACCCCTTTAACTTTTAGTATGTTATAGACTGACCATTTCTAACCAACTTTTCAATTGGTCTTCATTATTATTATTTTTTTTTTTTTTATAGTTTTTGAATTCTTTGCCTTCTGTTTCTGACTCTATCCATCTTTCAAACGTGGGTCACTGATCCCATTAAAAGACAAATGCTCTGAAAGGCTACACATGTATTGTTATTGCTACTTTGTATCACTCATCTTTCTATTCAAACCCTCTTCTATTCATAATCCAGTCTGTTATTGGAATCAGTGCATGGTTGCTAGGGGAATTTGGAACCCAGCAACCAGATTGCTGAAATTGTTATCTGGAGAGCTGCTGAATAAAAACCTAAACAACTCAAAAAATAAAAAATGAAAACCAACTGCAAATTGTCTCAGAATATCACCCTCTACGTCATACTAAAAGTTAATTTAAAGGTGAGCAACCCCTTTAATGAAGTCACTTGTAAATCATAAATTTGTTTCTAAAATCCCTACGTCTCATTTGTACCTTAAACCATTAGTTTGTCTACTCTTGCGAGCAGCACTCTAATCCTATTGTACTCTGTAAAGCCTTGTTTGTTATTTACGGTTTGTTCCCTGTTCATTATCGAAAGTACAACACTGCGTCACTATATAAATAAATGAAGATAACCTTTCTCAAGAAACAAAGCTTTTAATGCTAGAGTATTTGTGATCCTTCAGTCGGTACTATCCACACCCCCCTCACAAATTCTGACTAGTTTGGAAATAGTTTTTAAAGTTACCAACCAAGGACGTGGCCCACTCCAAAATGAATGAATAGCCCTTTGTTACAGTAAAGGTTACAAGATCAGCTCACCTCCGAAAAACTCTAGTTCTCTCAAACCATCAACCAGGATCCTGTCCGACACCCAGCGCTGCGGAAAGAGGAGAATCGCTGCAGTAATCGAGCAAGTCCTAACAGGGATCTTTGGCATGGCAAGAATGGGTTTAAAGGAACAGTAACTTTAAAAAATTAAAGTACAGTTAAACCTCGATTTTAAGTACCCTGACTTTAAGCTTTCCCACATTTTACATTTGTGGTCCCACCAATCTATAAAGCGTTTCAATGGGTGCATTTTAAGTATTATTTTCCTGGATTTTACATCAAAATCTTATCCTGATGTTCCCAAAAACGGCTTTTTTTCTTCTATGAATGTTATTATTTGTGAAATAAAGAGGTTTAAACTAATCAGATGTATATTTTGCCTTGGGTCTCCCTGTAAATGGTCAATTGCAATGAGACTGATCCTTATACAGTCCTGCACCAATCACTTATTGCTTTAGGTTGTGTATGTGACAGAGAGTCTTGCACATGCCTCCCATAGTGTAACATTAACCCTGCAATGTTTAATTAACACACTACATATTGTATCTCAAAGTAAAACAGACTCCTGTGCTTATATCCTTTCAGTATTTGAAGAAAAAGTTACTTTAACACATTTCCCTGATTTTACATGATTTTTCCCGGTCCCCCGTAAAATGGGGGGTTCTACTGTAATAACAATATAATGCTGTTTTTGCCTCAGACACACTACTATTGTTTATATAAATAAGTTGCTGTGTAGCAATGGGGACAGCCATTCAAAGGAGAAAAGGCTCAGGTTATACAACAGAAAAGCTCTGTAGAACATAATGGTGTTATCTGTTATCCACTATTTACCTCTGCCATATAGACTTTTTTCAATTTCCGCCATTGCTACACAGCAGCTTGTTTATATAAACTATAGTAGTGTTTCTGAAGCAAACACACCAATTTTACCAGTGCAGGGCAACATCATGATATTTCCATTACTTTTTTGGTGTTACTGTTCCTTAAAGATGTTTGTAAAATGCAGCTGGTTCTGACTCTTGAAACGGTGTTGCAGAAGTCAGTTGCCCTCTGGGTCTGCTAATCAGCGCTGTTTCATAAAATCAGAACTGGCCGTGGCTTCATGAAAAGGATTCATTTACGAGGGTAGGATTACTTACGAGAAACGACATGGGGTCCTCTTAGCGCCGCCCGGACGTTCAAAGGCCATAAACTGGACAGTCTAAAGATAAGAGACACGTATGGGTGTGGCAAAGAGACAAGTCATTCATGTGAAAACCCTGCCTAGCTGCTCTCGTCATCACACAACCGACATGCTTAAAGGACAACTAAAGCCTAACTAAAGAAGTAGCTAGAAATGTTGTACATGATGTTTTTGCTTCTGTGCCAGCCCAAGGCAACCACAGCCCTTTAGCAGTAAAGATCTGCGTCTCCGAAGATACCCCAGTAGCTCCCCATCTTCTTTTCTGCTGATTCACTGCACATGCTCTGTGCTGCTGTCACTTACTGAGCTTAGGGAGCCACTCACAATATACAGTACACATAGAATAGAAATGTCACAATATAAGGCTGATTATTAATTAATACAGATAAGTATGAAGTCCTGGATCATTGCTGCTATTGACAAGCTGAAACGTTAGGCTGGTGCAATAAGTTCACTATATAAAATATGGCATTTTTAGCCATATTCATTTTTAGTGTTTAATTCTCCTTTAATGCTCACCTGACACAGGTCACTATTATTGCACCAGGGTAAAATGTTGTGCCCCCCTGGACTTTACAAAACAGTGCTCTATTCAAAAACCAGGGAACCCCAAAGCTTTGCACTTGAATACTCAATAGAGAAGGGGAATCAACAGCTGCACTTAGCTGGAACTGATAGGGATGCACCAAATCCAGGACTCGGTTGGGGATTTGGCCTTTTTCAGCAGGATTTGAATTAGGGATGCACTGAATCCTTTATTTTGCATTCAAACAAACGCCCGAATCCTTTGCAAAAGATTTGTACGTATTTGCATATGCAAATAGGGGTGGGAAGGGAAAACATTTTTTTACTTCCTTGTTTTGTGACGCGATTTTCCTCTCCATATAAGAAAATTAGGATTCTGTTTGATTGAGCAGAAGGATTCCACCGAATCCGAATCCTGCTGAAAAGGGCTGAATCCCGAACTGAATCCTGGATTCAGCGCATCCTTAATTTGAATCCTTGTGCCTGGCCAAACCAAATCCTAATTTGTAAATGCAAATTAGGTGCGGGAAGGGAAATCGCGTAACTTTTTGTCATAAAACAAGGAAGTAAAAATGTTTTTTTCCTTCCTTAGGATTTGGTGTTGGTCTTCAGCCGAATCTTTCATGAAGGATTCTGGGATTTGGCTGAATCCCAAACAGTGGATTTGACTCTAGTAATAGAGTCATTTTCAATGAGACTTCATCAATATTACCAACCAATGGGGGCTGGGCAACTCCAACAGCCGATAGGATACAGCCCATGCATTCAGTCTAGGAATTAGACTCAATCAGATTACACATGTGCCCCACACAAGGCAATTGCCTCTACCTCTGCCAATCAGCTGTCTGCCCTGTTTCAGGAGTCAGAACCAGCAGTGATAGCGCTTTAAACGAATATAAAACAACAATAAGCCCCCCCTGTTTCTGTCAGAGGGAGAATGTGTGTAATAAAGCGATGTATATAAAGCCATGTTGCCTCAGGGAATACAGATAATAAAGCATAATAACCACAGACGTGCACTGGGTGCTAATACATGAGACATGCCTGTATCTGTCAATAAGCGGTACCTGGACGAGAAGTGGAGTCTTTATTTACCCAATACACACCCCTTCCACTGTTGGCCGCAACGCTTCCGGTCTGTCACGGAAGCAGTCTGGGAGCTGGGCTTTGCGCTTCATTGCAACATCCGGTGCAGCCAGGTCAGCCGACGTCATATCCGGCACCGAGGCCTAGTCAGCAGGACGGGGGCAAAAAGCAGCTGAGAGTGAGCGGAACGGTGAGTGAGATCATAGGAAAAGCCGGGGTTTAGAATAAGGGCACTCGGTCATTTATATATTGTGTGGACGTCAACTCCCAGAATCCTCCTGTGCTGTGCTACTAGGTACTGGCAACATTTAACATCCTGCCTTTTAATTAAAGGGGAACACCACCCCCCAAAAATAATCCAGCATCATAAAATAATAACTTTCTTCTCTATCTAAACAGTATCTGTCAGGCTGATTATATTCACTGCACTGCTGGTTGTTACTCCTGAAACCACAACCATATTAGAGAATGGGACTATAGTATAGATTAGTATAGATACTGTAACTGGCCCTGCCCCCAGTCCATGAAGCTAAGGAGGGGGTGGGGTATCTGTGTCACCTGCTTCTCTCTGTAATGTTGACTCTCCCCCCATTGTAAATATGTTCAATTAACTTTAAGTATGATGAGATCATTTGCAATTGGTTTTCATTTTTTTATGTTGTTTTTGAGTTATTTTGCTTTTTATTCAGCAATCTGGTTGCTAGGGTCCAAATCCCCCCGGTAACCATGCATTGATTTGAACAAGAGACTGGAATATACATAGGAGAGGCCTGGATAGAAAGAGGAGTGATAAAAAAGTAGCAATAACAATACATTTGTAGCCTGACAGAGCATTTGTTTTTTAAAAGGGGTCAGTGACCCCCATTTGAAAGCTGGAAAGAGTCAGAAGAAGCAGGCAATTAATTCAAAAAGTTGCTTAGAATCAGCCATTCTATAACATACCAAGGGCAGAGACACACGTTCAGATTCTGGGAGATTAGTCGCCCAGTGACAAATCTCCTCTTCTTCGGGCGACTAATCTCCTCAAACTGCCTCCCCGCCGGCTACAATCTAAATTGCAGGCGGGATGGCACTCCGAGCGCTTTGTTTTCCGAAGTCGCTCGAAGTTTCCTCGTAAGGCAAATTGGGAAAACGAATCGCACCGCTTGCCAATCCGTCTGTGATTTACATTGTAGCCGGCGGGAGGCAGTTCTGGGAGATTAGTTGCCCCGAAGAAGAGTAGATTTATCGCCAGTCAACGAAATCTCCCAAATCTGAGCGCGTGTCCGAAGAAGCAGGCAAATAATTCAAAAAGTTGCTTAGAATGAGCCATTCTATAACATACTAAGGGCAGAGACACACGCTCAGAATCGGGGGGACAAATCTCTTTTTCGGGGCGACTAATCTCCCCAAACTGTCTCCCCCGGGCTAGAATCTAAATCACCGGCGGGATGGCAATCGTTGCGCTTCGTTTTCACGAGCAAACTTCGGGCGACTTCAGAAAACAAAGCACTTCGAGTGCCATCCCGCCGGTGATTTAGATTCTAGCTGGCGGGAGGCAGTTTGGGTCGCTCCGAAGAAGAGTCGATTTATCGACAGGCGACTAAGTCTTCGCCGAATTTGATCGTGTGTCTCTGTTATATTTTCTACAGACAGCAGAAATGTAACCTTTTTTTACATCTATCATAATATTGTCTTCGCATGCTAGCTATAATTGTGCCATAAAAGGCATTTGCAGATGCTTTTACTTTACCCATCTGATCCCCCATGTTCCTCTATGAGGGGGCTGCCATATTTGTGCAGCACGAGTCCGTTAGCGTTAGAAACTCTGACATGTTGAGAAGGGACAGTCAGGTCGACAAAACAGTCAGAATTAGGAATTTCAAGTGACAATTACTTACAAAAGTGAAAAACAATCAACGTGACCTATAGGTAACTTTTGATGTAGATTAATATTTTGAATAATAATTTTTTAGTGTCAGTATCACTTTAAAGGTGAACCACCCCTTTAATGTATCAAGGTAGATCAGAGAAGCTGTAAGATAATACATTAATTCTGTATGTATATATATATATCACCCGTTTTTTGGCCACTGCTGATCCTTTTTGCTTTATATGGAGATTAGTTGAGTATCTCCAGCAGTATGGCCGCCCCTCATTCATACTTAATACTTGATACACAGTGAGTGATTATGTACAGTAAACAGCTTTGCCCTTTATACTGTGTCTATTGAAGGGAAAAATGTCCATTCTGTGTTATTTCCAGCAGATGTCTTTGCTTGCAGACAAGATTTAAAGGGGAAGTTAACCTTCATTGATGTCTATTGCCTTGAGCATGAGTTATTCTGTTTATGTATTTGTCTCCCAGCCTCTGTGTATGATGTAGAGAAAGCTATAGAATCTGTATGGTCTCAGTGTGTAAGAGATGGTGCAGAAGGCAGGATTAGTGGTGATTTATTACTAATGAGCTTAGACAGGAGGGTTGATTTAATCTTCATAACTAATGGAGATAAGTTGAGTATCGTCAAGCAGTATGGCCGCCTTTCATATACACAGAATGATTGGGTACAGTAAAAAGCTTTGCCTTTATACTGTGTCTATTGAAGGGGGAAATGTCCATTCTGTGTTATTTCCAGTGGATGTCTTAGCTTTCAGGCAATTTTTAAAGGGGCAGTTAACCTTCATTGATGTATACTGCTTGAGCATGAGTTGTTCTGTTTATGTATTTGTCCCCCAGCCTCTGTGTATAATACAGAGAAAGCTATAGAATCTGTATGGTCTCAGTGTGTATAAGGGATGGTGCAGAAGGCAGGATTAGAGCTGGTTTATTACTAATGAGCTTAGACAGGAGGGTTGATTTAATCTTCATAACTAATGGAGATTAGCTGAGTATCTTCAAGTAGTATGGCCGACCCTCATTCATACTTTATACACAGAGAATGATTGGGTACAGTAAAAAGCTTTGCCTTAAGAGCAAAGACAAACGTGGAGATTCGGGGAGATTTGCCGCCCGGCGACAAATCGACTCTTCTTCGGGCGACTAATCTCCCCGAACTGCCTTCCTGCCGGCTAAAATCTAAATTGCTGGCGGGTTGGCACTTGGAGCGCTTTGTTTTCAGAAGTTGTCAAACGAGGAAACTTTGGGCGACTTCGGAAAACAAAGTGCTCTGATTGTCACCCCACCAATGATTTAGATTCTAGCTGGCGGGGAGGCAGTTCGGGGAGATTAGTCGCCCGAAGAAGAATCTTCTTGTCTGTCTCTGCCCTTACACTGTGTTTAATGAAAGGGGAAATGTCCATTCTGTTTTTTTTCCAGCGGATGTCTTTGCTTGCAGACAAGATTTAAAGGGGAAGTTAACCTTCATTGATGTCTATTGCCTTGAGCATGAGTTATTCTGCTTATGTATTTGTCCCCCAACCTCTCTGTATGATGCAGAGAAAGCTATAGAATCAGTATGGTCTCAGTGTGTGTGTGAGAGATGGTGCAGAAGGCAGGATTAGTGGTGATTTATTACTAATGAGCTTAGACAGGAGGGTTGATTTAATCTTCATACGTGCAGTAGATTTCTTATCACCTTCTGTGTTTTTCTTGTTCATCTCCATGTACATGCTCTCAATGCCTCTCACATCCGTTCCTCTGCAGGCTGCAGCCACACCATGATCATATTCACCCGTCTCCTGGTCCTCTCCCTTCTCCTGGCCTCCGGTGCTTTTGCCAAGTTTCAGGAGTTTGATGACGACAGCGATGATGTAGCGGAGTACGACGACAACGACTTTGCAGAGTTCGAAGACGCCGCCGACGAGGGGCCGACCGCTCGCCCTCCGAGCCAGCACACGCCAGAGAAAGAGGAGGAAAATGATGATGAAGACGATGAGGAGGCGACGGTAGAGCTGGAGGGACAAGAGGAATTTGAGGAGGATACAGAAGGACAGGTTGTTTACGTTGTTATATGGAGAATGTTGTTTCTATAAGCAGAATTCTGTGTACAGTAATTAAAGGGGTTGTTCATCTTCCAAACACTTTTTCAGATTGTTCACCATAAACAAATACATTTTTCAGTTGCTTTCCATCTTTCATTTTTTACCGTTTACCCAAAATGAAAGCTTAAAGTTGAATTTTCGTGTCTCTGTTGTCTCAGTCTGGCAGCTCAGTGATCCAGGAGCCTCTGAACTGTTACAATTTGCTCCATTTAGGTGGTACAATTAGTTGATATATTTCTCTGTGGATTATCAGCAACTAGTTATCAATTCTAACAACTGCCTTTAATGAAACCCGGGGATTCTGCTCAGCAGGGACAAAGATTACAAAACATATTCACTAAATGTATCTATTTAGAACAGTTAAAGAGTCGGCGACCCCCCCCTCCCAGAGCTACTTTTGAAGGTGAAAAATGAAACCTTACACTTCGATATTAGAAAAAAAAGCTCACAAATAGAAAGAAATTGGGAAAAGTCTTAATTTCTGGTGAACTATATGAAACCAGCTGAACTGAAAAAAGTGTTTGAAGGTGAACAACCCTTTTAAAGCAAAGGGTAAATTTCGCTAATCGAACTATTGTTATAACCAATAGGAAGGTGACGCCGATGCTGAACCGTATGATGATGAAGAGTTTGAGAATTATGACGACAGGATGGATACTGGCACTCCAAACAAGATTAAAGACCCAATTACCATTGTGGATGTAAGATCTGTTTGTTTTGCTCCACTGATTTCATCCTCACATATTCAGATGTAACTTAAAGTGATCTGTCTCATTGTATACAGGGATCTAGTGGGGCGCAGGGTGATGCCAAAAGCCTCAGTATGGGTGGGTTGGTTCAGGCCAGTTACCTCTGTTGCTGGTGACATCTCAAAAGGATACAATAGTACATTATATTGTAAGGTGCTCCACTTTTTATTAGTGCCTTTAAGGTGAGGATTGTGCACTGTATGTTTTCTCTGTTTTCAGCTGACCATACACAGGTTTATATCGGCTGCTAACTCCAGCATTTTGTCAGAAGACTGCTTTATGGCCTCTTACAACTCTGCATAAGCTCCTGCTGCGATCCATTTGTGCATAATAATAATAATAACATAACAGGCTCTATTTAGGATGTTTTCATATTTGCCCAGCTCAGTTGGCAGATTAGGTTTGCGAAAAGTGATAGGAGTGGTAGAGCGGTTGCAAAGAGACAATGTATCAGTGAGACATGACAAAGCTTTGGGTCCCCCTTTAAAGGAACAGTTCAGTATAAAAATAAAAACTGGGTGAATAGATAGACTGTGCAAAATAAAAAAATGTTTTCAATATAGTTAGCCAAAAATGTAATGTATAAAGGCTGGAGTGACTTGGTGTCTAACATAATAGCCAGAACACTACTTCCTGCTTTTGCAGCTCTCTTATTGGTTACTAGGCAGTAACCAATCCGTGACTTGAGAGGGGGCCCACATGGGTCATAACTGTTTGATTTTGAATCTGAGCTGAATGCTGAGGATCAATTACAAACTCACTGAACTGTTATGTCCCATGTCCCCCCTTATAGTCACTGAGCTGAAAAGCAGGAAGCTGGGTTCTGTTCTGTACATTACATTATTGACTAATTATATTAGGAACATTTTTTATTTTGACACAACCTATTTACCCAGTATTTTATACAGAACTGTTCCTTTAAAGGGATACTGTCATGGGAAAAACATTTTTTTCAAAATGAATCAGTTAATAGTGCTGCTCCAGCAGAATTCTGCACTGAAATCCATTTCTCAAAAGAGCAAACAGATTTTTTTATATTTAATTTTGAATCTGACATGGGGCTAGACGTTTTGCCAATTTCCCAGCTGCCCCAAGTCATGTGACTTGTGCTCTGATAAACTTCAATCACTCTTTACTGCTGTGCTGCAAGTTGGACTGATATCACCCCCCTCCCTTTCCCCCCAGCAGCCAAACAAAAGAACAATGGGAAGGTAACCAGATAGCAGCTCCCTAACACAAGATAACAGCTGCCTGGTAGATCTAAGAACAACACTCAATAGTAAAAACCCATGTCCCACTGAGACACATTCAGTTACATTGAGAAGGAAAAACAGCAGCCTGCCAGAAAGCATTTCTCTCCTAACGTGCAGGCACAAGTCACATGACCAGGGGCAGCTGGGAAATTGACAAAATGTCTAGCCCCATGTCAGATTTCAAAATTGAATATAAAAAAATCTCTTTGCTCTTTTGAGAAATGGATTTCAGTGCAGAATTCTGCTGGAGCAGCTCTATTAACTGATGCGTTTTGAAAAAAAACATGTTTTCCGATGACTGTATCCCTTTAAGGTTTTAACTCTCTCTCTCCATTGGACTTTGGACATTGATATCCAGTTACTGTTCTTCCGATTACTGTTACTTTGCATTTTGAGTATCTTTCTTTTGTGCATTACTTACTACTACTAATAGAGAAGTGTACTTTATAAGTACCATTGTGCCCTCGATCATATTCCCATGCGTTGTGTCTGCCAGGTTCCTGCTCACCTACAGAACAGCTGGGAGAGCTATTACATGGAAATTCTTATGGTTACTGGGCTGTTGGCCTACATCATGAACTACATCATCGGCAAAAACAAAAACAGCCGGCTAGCACACGCCTGGTTCAACTCTCACAGGGAGCTCCTGGAAAGCAACTTCTCTCTTGTGGGTAAGTTATAGATATGCACTAAAATAATGTATTCTCCATACATACCCTTTATATTACGGCAGGGTACAATGTTTACGTTATAATACAGTATATTAAGGGAACAACAAAGTGTGGGCTAGTGAAGGATTTTATTCGATGTTAATGGGATTGATTGTTCTCGTTTGACAACAGGGGATGATGGAACGAATAAGGATCCTGTAAGCACAGGAAAGCTGAACCAGGAGAACGAGCACATCTATAATCTGTGGTGTTCGGGTCGGCTGTGCTGTGAAGGCATGCTGATTCAACTCAAGGTAAGCACGGAGAAGCAAAAACAGTCTGTTAGAAACAGTAGGGAGTCTGCTGGGTGTAATCGTGATTGTCTTTTTCTTCTAGTTTATTAAGCGTCAGGATTTGCTTAATGTATTGGCTCGTATGATGCGCCCTGTATGTGATCAAGTGGTAAGTACTGTGCCCCCACAGTAATAAATAACCGTCATGTAGCTTCAATAATATGCTTCAATAATATGCACTTTGTCTCCCAGCAAGTAAAAGTGACCATGAATGAAGAAGACATGGACACCTACGTTTTTGCCGTGGGAACTCGGAAAACGCTGATCAGGTTGCAGAAGGAGATGCAGGACTTGGTGTGTTAATGTGGCAAATAATTCTGAAGTCGTTCTTTCCCAGGGGGCAAACTGTAACCCTCTCCTTTGTTTTCATATAGAGTGAATTCTGCAGTGACAAGCCTAAATCTGCTGCTAAGATGGGTCTTCCTGAGTCCATGGCCACCCTGTCTGAGATGGGGGAAGTGACAGACGGTATTATGGACACCAAGGTGAGGATTGGCAACCTTCCTTTCCCATCTACAAATCAACATTCTCCTTATAGTTGTCTTCCCTGCTAACAATTCTTTTTTTCTGTCTCACACAGATGGTTCACTATCTCACGCTCTATTCCGATAAAATAGAGTCCATCCAATTCTCTGACCAGTTTTCCGGTCCAAAAATCATGCAAGAGTAAGTACCACCAATAGCATTGTCTATGTTTTCACTTGTTTTTATTTTCTCCTCATATTCTGCCCACGCTCCATCTCTCTTATACTGCCATGTAAAGAACTTCTTTTTTTTAGGGTGATGTAGAGTGGATATTTTTTTTTTTTTTATAATAAAGATTTTTATTGATTTTAACAAGTTATTGGATAGTATCCCCTGGGCCTTAGCATCACAAATGTCCCTTAGGGCTATAATAGACTGGACATTTCCCAGTATCTGCTATGCATGCCTGATTCTATTGGAGCAGAGGCAGTGAGCATGCCCAGTAGGGACCTCTCTGAGGTCTTCATAGTCAGAAAGAAGGAGAGCTTAGGGGGCTTCACTCTAGACAAGGAAGCGACTATAAGCTGAAGTTGAGCTGCTTGTAATTACAAACCAAATAAGATTCAATGCGTGGAGCAAGGTATGTTATTCTGGGGGATGTTTAGAGTAATCATAGGGGATTTTACAATAAAAGGCTTACTCATCCTTTAACGCCATACAATCTTTATTGCAAAGCATGTTAAAGGGATACTGCCATGGGAAAAAATGTGTTTTAAAAAAAATCACATCCGTTAATAGTGCTGCTCCAGCAGAATTCTGCACTGAAATCCAAGAGCAAACAGATTTTTTTTATATTTAATTTTTAAATCTGACATATTGTCAGTTTCCCAGCTGCCCCCAGTCATGTGACTTGTGCTCTGAGAAACTTCAGTCATTCTTTACTGCTATACTGCAAGTTGGAGTGATATCACCCCTCCCTCCCCTCCCCCCCAGCAGCCTAACAACAGAACAATGGGACGGTAACCAGATAGCAGCTCCCTAACACAAGATAACAGCTGCCTGGTAGATCTAAGAACAGCACTCAATAGTAAAATCCAGGTCCCACTGAGACACATTCAGTTACATTGAGTAGGAGAAACAACAGCCTGCCAGAAAGCAGTTCCATCCTAAAGTGCTGGCTCTTTCTGAAATCACATGACCAGGCAAAATGACCTGAGATGCACCTACACACCAATATTACAACTAAATACACTTGCTGGTTCAGGAATGTCATTTTACATGGTAGAGTGAATTATTTGCAGGGTAAACAGTGTCATTTAGAAATAAAAACGACATCATAAAAATCGTGACAGAATCCCTTTAAAGTATGATTTTCCAGTCATAACATGCTAATAATTTCCTCTGCTTTTCAGGGAAGGGCAGCCACTCAAACTCCCAGAGACAAAGAAAACTCTCCTGTTTACATTTAACGGTAAATTCAGAGGATTAGTGGGAATATATTCAGTTTGCATGAAGGGTTGGTTTATTTCTTATTATGCAGATAGATCGTAAAATGGAGTATAAAGCAACATGTCTTTTAATTAACATAAATGTGGTTGCCATCTCTTTTGTCTGTGCTTAGGTAAACATGAGCGTCTTTTGGTTTGCCTCAGCAATATGGCGACCAGCACTCAAATCCGTAGATTTATTCAGCGTAGAAATGTTCTTTACTTTGCAGTTCGCTATTCTTTGATACTTTCTTTATAATGAAAGGATAGTGGAAGACCGTATCTATAACAATGCTATCCAACTTTCTCTGTTAGTCAGGGGTCTGCCCCTAAATAGTGAGCACATTGAACCAGTATGCAATTCAAATGCCAGGGACACCATAAAAATCCTATGGAGGCCACATCCGTCCTGCAGTTGGGCAGCCTTAGTCTAAAGGAGGCCATAGACGTAACAATTACGATCTTTCTGGGAAAAGATCCTTCCAAGAAAGATTGTTCGTTCCAATACACACGTGTAGAGCTGAATGGTCAGATATATATATATAGAAACAATAGAATTCTACCTGTATCTGACCATTCAGCACTAACAATGGCTGATGTTTGGGTTCCTTCAAAGGCACCCGATCAAGATTTTCCGTCCAGCCCGATTGACAGATATCCAAGTCTTCTGCCTATATCAGTCAACTCTTTTCCCACCATACACGCACCGAATATCATACAAAAATTTGTTTGTACAATATAATCTGTGCATCTATGGCCACCTTAAAGGAGAAGGAAACCACCTGGGCGCAAACCCCCTCTCCCCTGTGTTGCCCCCCCCTCCCCCCTGGCCTACCTGTCCCCCTGGGCAAATGCCCCTAACTTGTTACTCACCCCTCTGCGCAGGTCCTGTCCACGAAGTTCACAGTCGCCATCTTCTCCCACGCGTGTCTTCTTCCCCGCATGCGCCGAATGTCACGAAGTGAAATTGGAAAACTTTGTGACATTCGGCGCATGCGCAGTAGATCCGTACCGGTAAATGTTCCTACTGCGCATGCGCCAGAAGACGCCGTTCAAAGCAGGAAGAAGACACGCGTGGGAGAAGATGGCCACTGTGAACTCCGTGGACAGGACCTGCGCAGAGGGGTGAGTAACAAGTTAGGGGCATTTGCCCAGGGGGACAGGTAGGCCAGGGGGAGGGGGGGCAACACAGGGGAGGGGTTTTGTGCCCAGGGGGTTTCCTTCTCCTTTAAGGCGATAATGCAGTCCTTATAGATATCCCACAAAAGGATCGCCATTTATAACAGCCTACTAACTAATTTTACACTTGCAGTGCCTGGTTCTGGAAATGCATCTGTGAAAGATATGGAGGCCCTTCTACCACTGATGAATATGGTGATTTACAGTATTGATAAAGTTAGAAAATTCCGTCTAAACAGAGAGGTGAGTACATCTTTTAGTACACACACTTTAGAAACTGCTCCAGTTTGCCTGGGGTGATGGGAGTTTTTGTTTAATTTTTTTGTCGTTGTGTAAGTCTCTGCTTCTTTTCTATCAGACCCGAGGCAGTCTAGTCTTGATTTATCCCGGCTATTCTAACGTATAGTCTCATCTTAGAATCTACACCACTGCAGCATGTAGATATTACATGTAAACCTTATATCCAAGTCCTCCAATAAACTGATCACAGTGATGTGTTTTTCTCCTTACTCATGTCCCTGCAATCTTCTTTCTGTTTTGATTTTCAAAGGGGAAGCAAAAAGCTGACAAGAATCGGGCCCGAGTCGAAGAAAACTTCCTGAAGCTCACTCATGTACAACGACAGGAGGCCGCTCAGACCCGCCGTGAAGAGAAGAAGCGGGCAGAGAAAGAACGCATCATGAATGAGGAGGATCCTGACAAACAACGGCGTCTAGAGGTGAGCGCATTTAACCAGTGGGTGCAGCCACTACCAGTATACAACCGGTTAAAAAGTACTGGTATGCAGTATTAATGGTGACTCTTGTATACTGTTGGTATTTAGTGGGCTGTTCTGTAAAATGATGTAACACCCTATTTATGTCCCCACAGTTACAGGATATTAAGTAGGGATGCACCGAATCCACTATTTTGGATTCGGCCGAACACCCGAATCCTTTGCAAAGATTTGGCCGAATACTGAACCACATCCTAATTTGCATATGCAAATGAGGGATGGGAGAAACATTTTTTACTTCCTTGTTTTGTGACAAAAAGTCACGCGATTTCCCTCCCGTCCCTAATTTGCATATGCAAATTAGGATCCGGATTAGGTTTGGCCGGGCAGGAGGATTCGACCGAATCTGATTCCTGCTGAAAAAGGCCGAATCCTGGCTGGAACCCGAACTGAATCCTGGATTCAGTGCATTCCTAATACTAAGCGATGTTGATGGTTCCATAGTCTCTTGATATACCAGAAAATATAAAGGAGCTTTTGTCAGTTATCTGGTTAAAGAGATAAGAGAAAAACATTTTTTTTTTTTCTTCAAAATGCATCCGTTTATAGTGCTGCTGCAGCAGAATTCTGCACTGAAATTCACTTTTTCAAAAGAGAAAACATATATTTTATTTTATATTTAATTTTGAAATCTGACATGGGGCTACACAAATTGTCAGTTTCCCAGGTGACCCCAGTCATGTTACTGCTGTACTGCAAGTTGGAGGGATATCAACCCCTCCCTTTCCCCCCTGCAGCCTCACAAACGAACAATGGGAAGGTAACCAGATAGCGGCTCCCTGGTAGATATAAGAACACTCAATTGTAAAAATCTAGGTCCCACTGCAACTCCTTCATATCCATTGAGTAGGAGAAACAACAGCCTGCCAGAAAGCAGTTCCATAGTGTAGCACTGGCTCTTTCTGAAAGCACATGACCAAGCAAAATGACCTGAGATGCACCTACACACCAATATTACAACCTAAAAAATATACACTTGTTGGGTTGGGAATGAAATTTTACATGGTAGAGTGAACAGTCTAATTAAGAAATAAAAACGACACCATAAAAATCCTGACAAAATCCCTTTAACTGTCTTAGCCCTTTTATTAAAAAAAATAAAACTCTCTTGCTACCCCTTAGGAAGCTGTTCAGCGTCGAGAGCAAAAGAAGATGGATAAGAAGCAAATGAAGATGAAGCAGATCAAAGTAAAAGCCATGTAACTTGTCCAAATGATTCCCTCCAGCAACAGCAGAGTACAGTAAAGGAAGGAAAAGAATAACCTATGATAAATCGTCCAGTCTGGAAGTCCTTCCTTTCTCTGGATTCTATTGGTGTCCTTTATTCTGACAGGGGCGCTCTTGTCTCTTCAATGGCCTTGTGTTGAAATACCTAATTCCTGGTTGTCTATTTGATGGGCCTGGAATGGGCTGAAATACCTATCAGAACTAAAGCAAGGTAAAGGGGAAGTATTACTCTTGACAATAGGCATAGTAATATCAACTGATGCTCCAAGATGTACAACAAACATGAAAACCTTAAGTCAGATTCTCAGACACATTCAGCACGGTCACCGACGCCTATAAAATATCCTGCTGGAGTTATTTTGGATTTACATTTTTTTTTTTCAATGGTTTGTTTTAAAATAAAGTGTCCACTAATTCCCCTTTACTATTCACCCAAGCATGGGTGCTGATATGTGCAGAGTTATGCAGCCGGGAAGTTCAAGTAATTTGGCAGGTCTCCAGCCTTCGGTTTAAGAGCCAGAGACCTCCGCGCAGAGTTTATATATAATATTAGTATTTAAGTTATTGAGACATTATAAAAGGAATGACACAAATGTAAAAGGATTGGTATTATTTACAAAGTGTCATTTCTCAAGGAGATGTAACCATAGTGTAGCTTGGCTTCCTTATCTGCCAGTTTCATGGCTGATATCTGAATATAGGTATGGGATCCGGAAACCCATTATCCAGAAAGCTCCGAATTACAGAAAGGCTGTCTTCCACATTGTAATCAGATAATCCACGTTTTAAAAATAAATTTCATTTTTCTCTGTAATATTCAAACACTCGCTTGTACTTGATCCCAACTAAGATATAATTCATCCTTATTGGAGGCAAAACCAGCCTATTGGGTTTTAGGGAAGCACCAAATTTTTTGGATTTGGCCGAGCCCCCGAATCCTTCACAAAAGATTCTGCCAAACCGAATTTGCATATCCAAATTAGGGGTGTGAAGGGGAAAAAACTTTTACTTCCTTATTTTGTGACAAAAAGTCATGCGATTTCCCTCCCCTCCCCTAATTTGCATATGCAAATTAGGGTCCGGCCGGGCAGAAGGATTCGGTTGAATCCTGCTGAAAATGGGTGAATCCTGGATTGGTACATCCCAATTGGGTTTATTTAATGTTTACATGATTTTCTAGTAGACTTAAGGTATGAAGATCCAAATTACAGAAAGATCTGTTATCTGGAAACATCCAGGTCCTGACCATTCTGGATAATAAGTCCCATCCCTGTACCTCTGGATCATACTGAAAAGATTTAATATTTTAAGTACATAATTTATATGAAATCTAAATTACTCCTCAAAACATCTGATTTCAGGCAAACACACCCGTGGGGTAAGGGGGTAGCAGCCTGACGTCTTCTAGGGTCTCCTTTGTGAATTGGACCTAAAAAATTCAGATGGCTGCGCTGCCAGCAACGGGATACTTTGGGAGTGGCAAAAACTTAAAAAACCTAGGAAATTGGGTTTTGTACCAATGTAATCTTTTTAACAGAGGAGTACATACACTTTGCTCACTGCCGTTAACCCTCTTTGTGCAGGATTGTAAGTAGGCAATATTTTTTTTGTTTTATATGTTTCATATAGAGATGCACCGAACCCACTATTTTGGATTCGGCCGAATCCTTCACTAGTGATGTGTGGGCCGACCCGCGGGTTTACCAGCGGGTCGGGTGGGTTCGGGCCGACCCCTGGACAAAATGCGCAGGGTGTGGGTCGAACTCTTCTCCTGCTCTCCCCGCCTGCGACCTAGTACTGCCGGCACCAGAATTTATAGACTTCCGCCTGCCCCGCCCCTTTTGTGATGTCACTGCGGGGCAGGCGCGGGTCTATAAATAAAGGAGAGCAGCGGGTAGGGAGCGTGCGGGTTAGGGTCGGGTACAGGTCGAGAAATTCTCGACCCGCACATCACTATCCTTCGCGAAAGATTCGGCCGAATACCGAACCGAATCTGAATCCTAATTTGCATATGCAACTTAGGGGTGGGAAAGAGGACCCTTTTTTTTTTTTTTTACTAACTTGTTTTGTGACAAAAAGTCACGCAATTTCCCTCCCACCCCTACTTGCAAATTCGGTTCTGCCAGGCAGAAGGATTCGGACGAAATCCTCCTGAAAAAGGCCAAATCCCGAACCAAATTCTGGATATGGTGCATCCCTAGTTTCATACACACACACACTGCTGAACTTACAGGTTTTATTATTTTTAAGAGTGAAGCATTTTGTTATCGGGCTGTTGCACTCTAAGCTTGTGAGGGCCCTGAGCTACTTGCACCAGGTCCTGTTTTTCTCCATTGGAAAGCGATCTGCTGTCATCATCCGTTTCACGTTTGCAATAAAAGAGGTAGCCCATAGTTCCATAAGAACACTAAGAAATGTATCAATCTGAATCTATGCAAAGAGCAAATGTAGTGAAATCATAAGATTGTTGCAGCCCAAACCGTTATTTATCACTGCAACGTTATGCAAGCTGATTCAATGACGTCGAAAGATGGTGTGAGTTTTGAAAAGCGATACGATTCGAATAAAGACAATTGTTGATTTCTGTAGTTCCTGCTTTCTGCTAATAAATTATTTTTATTTGTATATTCTGCTAGCATGTGCTGCTTTTATTTTCGTGAAGTCTCCGCAAAGGTTACAGGCGTGACCTCTGGTTTTTTCGATACACTATGGGGCACATTTATCAAAGGTCGAATTTGTGAGGTTTTTAAAAAAAAAAAAAACCATAAATTCGACCAATCAAAATTTATTCATAAAATCATTTTTTTTTTTTAACTCGAATGAATGGAATTGCCCCGTAAACTCCAATCGAATTTGAATCTAATTTTAAGAACTCTATTTTCTCTGAAAAAAAATTGAATGTCAGGAAGGCTGCAAACAACTCCAAATTGATCCCTGGACCTCTCCCGTTGACTTAAACAGCAATTCGGCAGCTTTTTAGTTGGCGAATAGTCTAATTGGCGAAAACTCTAATCGAATTGAATAGCTCCCTAATCAAATTTTACAGTTTTGACCGTTAAAAAAATTGGAATTTTCAATTCGACCCTTGATTAATCTGTCCCTAAATGACCAAAAATATCGGAAAACCCTGAATTTTGTGGTCTAAGTAAAAATGTTCGATCGAACGATGAAATCCTTCGAATCTAACGTTTCAAAGGATTTCATCCATGGATCGAACGCTTTTACTTTGACTTCAAAAAACTTCTCTAGAAGGTCCCCCATATGCTAACATAGCACTTCGGCGCGTTCAATTTGGCGAAGTATTGAAGTCGAAGTTTTTTTTTTAAAGAGCCAGTACTTCGAGTAAAGAACAGTGATGTTTGTGAGTCAAGAGGGTACAATAAGACTTTTTGTCCAAGTCATTTGGTGGGGTGATTGACATACTCCTTAAAAGGGTGGTTCGCCTTTAAATTAACTTTTAGTATGTTACAGAATGGCTAATTCTAAGCAACTTTTCAATTGGCCTTCATTGTTTATTTTCTATAGTGTTTTAACCCTTTCCCTGCCAGCCGTTTTGTCCTAGATGCGAACATTTACTGCCAAGCAGTTTTCAGATATTTTGCACTCTTTCACTTTAAGGGCCTTTCCTGGTGCGGTCTTTTAGTTTACCCAGGAAACAATATATTGTTTTTTTTCAGGACAACCTGAACTTTCAAAATAGGCTAGAATTTTGGTGTAATTCTACTTCTGTAAAAAAAAATATAGGCTTCTAAGTGTCTAATAAAATGAAAAAAATCATGTTTCTCAAAGAACAATCACATATATCAGAAACATCATTTATTTTATGTACGAAAACACAGCCGATTTGGAAAGGTCTGTCTCCTGAACGCGGCAATACCAAATATATATAGTTTTATGGAGATTTCTCACTTATAGATAAGATCAAAATCTACAAGCAGTACACTAACAAATTTCCAAAGCAGCGCTCCCCAAACGGCATACTTCTGATTTCAAGGCCAAACATTCCACTAACAGTAGGTTTACCATAGAAAACTACCCATTATTAGAAAGAACAGATTCTGGTGAATCAAAAATGGGTAAATATATCTTTGTACTCCAAACGATCAAGTTGCAATGGTTTCCTAAAGTTAATAATGTTTTAGTGGTGAATTTTTTGAAAAATGACCTCAAAGCTTCCAATCTACAGCATCATATCTCGCACACATCATTAGGTATCCATGTAAAACACCCCAAATATGAAAGCCTGGGGTCCACTGAACAGTTTGATGCCCAATATGTATAGGTGTACCCAAGCATGAGGCATATAGGGGTCCTAAAATGTAGACACCTCATTTGAGCTATCAGTTCTGTAATTCCAGATTCTGCAAAATCAACACATTTACATAGTTTGGGGGGGCAAAGTTAGAAAAAAAGTAAGTTCACGCCAGAAAACCATATATTTTCGGAAAGTACACATTCCCCTGAATCCAAATTGGGTATGCATGTCTTTCTACTCCAAAGCACCAAGCCGCAAACCCTTCCTAAATTTGGCAATTTTGGTGCCATTTTCTAAAATCACCTCAAAACTTCCAACCTGCAACATCGTATTTCCAACATACTATTGTGTATCAATATAAATCACCCCAAATCAGAAAGCCTGGGGTCCCCTGAACAGTTTGATGCCCAATATGTATAGGTGTACCCAAGCACGTGTCATATAGCGGCCCAAAAATGAAGACACCCCATATGGTCTGTCATTTCAGGTACAGCAAAATCAACACATTTACATCGTTTGGGGGGGGGGCAAAGGTAGAAAAAAGTAAGTTCACCCCAGAAATCCATATATTTTCGGAAAATACACATTCCCACGAATATAAATTGGGTATGCATGTCTTTGTACTACAAAGTACCAAGCTGCAAACCATTCCTAAATTTGGTGACATTTCCAAAAATCACCTCAAAATTTCTACCCTGCAGCATCATATTACCCACATACTTTTAGGTATCAAGAGAAATCACCCCAAATATGAAAGCTTAGGGTCCTCTGAACAGTTTGATACACAATATGTATAGGTGTACCCAAGCAATTGGCATATAGGGGCCTCAAAAGAAGACCCCCCAAATGGTCTGTCATTTCAGGTAGTGCAAAATCAACACATTTACATCGTTTTGGGGGGGGCAAAGGTAGAAAAAAGTACATTCACCCCAGTAAACCATATATTTTCGGAAAGTACACATTCCCGTGAACCCAAATTGGGTATGCATGTCCTTGTACTCTAAAGTACCAAGTCGCAAGCCTTTCCTAAATTTGGCTATAAAAGCAACGGTTTTTACATTTCTGAAAATCACCTAAAAATATTGCAGTTGGTCGCATTTATCTCACCCAATTTCTTACATACAATTGTAAAACACCCTAAATGGTGTACAAAAAGACAAAAAAATCCAGAAAAGCAAAAAAAAAACCACACCTACCTTTAGTTACATGTGTAGTGTGTAAATGTGTGTAAACCAGGAAAGAAACGCCACTTACCGTTTCTGTGGCTGGGGGAGTCCTTGGCAGCGTTGGAGGGCCCAGGATCGCTCACAGGAAGTGAGTGGGCGGCGCTGGATCGGGTCCCACCATGTCTGCGACGTTGCCTCTAATATGTGAGTAGAGAAGTTGGCTCCTGCGACGATCGCGTTGCAGGACCGAGGTGGGAGCCCCCTTAGCTCGTTGCCTAAGGGGTTGCGGACACATCAGACTCTCCTGCACGGCGGCAAAAGCCCCCAGTGCAGCGAGGGAGCCCTGAACTGCGCAGCACGTAGGTACAACGCGCTTGTCAGTCAGAGAGCATTTTCCTGCCAGAACGTAGTACCTACGTGCTTGGCAGGGAAAGGGTTAAATATCTGCCTCCTTCGTCTGGCACCTTTCCAGCTTTAAAATGGGGGTCTAAAAACAAATGCTCTGTAAGGCTACAAATGTGTTGTTATTGACACCTTTTATTCCTCATCTTTCTATTCAGGCCTCTCCTATTCATATTCCAGTCTCTTATTCAAATCAATTTTGAGTTATTTAGCTCTCCAGCTGCCAGTAGGGATTCAAAAAACAACTGGACTTGCTGAGTAATTATTGAAGACGTTTCACTGCTCATCCGAGCAGCTTCTTCAGTTCTTCACCTCCTAGAAACTGAATCTGGGTGATTTGTGGCCATGTCCTGTTATGCCTGCCCAAGCCTTGCAATGTCCTGCCCCTAAAGACCCTGTCTATGCCCCTTGTTCTGCCCCTAAAGACCCTGTCTATGCCCCTTGTTCTGCCCCTAAAGACCCTGTCTATGCCCCTTGTTCTGCCCCTAAAGACCCTGTCTATGCCCCTTGTTCTGCCCCTAAAGACCCTGTCTATGCCCCTTGTTCTGCCCCTAAAGACCCTGTCTATGCCCCCTTGTTCTGCCCCTAAAGACCCTGTCTATGCCCCTAAAGACCCTGTCTATGTCCCTTGTTCTGCCCCTAAGGACCCTGTCTATGCCCCTTGTTCTGCCCCTAAAGACCCTGTCTATGCCCCTAAAGACCCTGTCTATGCCCCTAAAGACCCTGTCTATGTCCCTTGTTCTGCCCCTAAGGACCCTGTCTATCCCCCTTGTTCTGCCCCTAAAGACCCTGTCTATGCCCCTGTCTCTGCCCCTAAAAACCATGTCTATGCCCCTTGTTCTGCCCCTAAAGACCCTGTCTATGTCCCTTGCTCTGCCCCTAAAGACCCTGAGTACCTCCCCAACATTTTGGAAATAAAAAGAGGGACAAAAAAGTTGTCCACTGTATTGACCACGCCCATTTGTGTGGCCACACCCCCTAATTACCATGTTCATTTTACAAAATTTGGCAGGTTATGAAAGTTTGAACATATTTCTGTTTTTTTTTCTAGTTATTACAGTTTTGTTAATAAAGAATTGCCCTTTAAGCTGTGAGTCTAACTTCTCCCAAGGGACCTGTTATCTTATATTGTCACAAATAATTATTTTCTTATCTCGAAGTTGTTACAAAAGTATCTTATCTGCAGCGTGTGGCTGTTCTGGGTTCTCTGCCAAAAGCCAATTAAGTGAGAAACGTATTTCTTTTTCTGGCTGTTCGGTGTAGAGAAAAACGGGACTTTCACTTTCCAGTACAAACGAGGGACTGCAGGTTGAGCTGTCAAAAGAGGGACTGTCTTTTATAAATAGGACAGTTGGGAGGAGGTACAGTCTATGCCCCTACAAACCCTGCCCATGCCCTTTGCTGTGGCCCTAAAGGACTAACAGGGACCTATTTACTGGAGGTGCTGCATATGGGTGCCCAGTAAGGCCCTTTATTTCCCTAGCTTGGTCCCTCCCTGAGCCACAACCAGAGACCAAAGGCAGTTTAAAAAAAATGAGGGACATTTCGACGCACAGAGAGTCATAAAAAATCGCTCCACCTCACTCTCCCAGAACACCACAGCGCTGGAAGATACAAGCCAGTCACGTGACGCGCTCCCTGTTCCTGACGTCATCTCGGTGCGACGGACGTGTTTACGAGGCGCTGAGCTCGGAGGTGGCTGCGGCGGACAGCGCAACGAAGGAGGAGCAGGCTTCTGAGACATTGGGGTACGGGGATAATCGTATTGCTGGGGGGGGGGCGAGTAATTAGGGGGAGTCGAGAGAACAGTGCGCGGGGGCTCAGTATTGGTCACGGAGGGCAAGTCGTACGGACAAGGGGCGGGTTGTATAAACACAAAGGCTCTGCCTCCTGAATAAACGTAATGAAGGTTTGGGGGGAGGTGCTTGTACCTATATAGATACATTATTATACACATTATATACATTATTATATACGTGGCGGAATTCTCACGATTTTATTGATAGGCATATTATGAATTATTACAGAGGTTCATTCAGTACAGCTGCTGTGTAGCCATGGGGGCAGCCATTCAAGCACAGGATACACAGTAGATAACAGATAAGTACTACTATAGTTTATATAAACAAGCTGCTGTGTAGCCATGGGGGCAGCCATTCAAGCACAGGATACACAGTAGATAACAGATAAGTACTACTATAGTTTATATAAACAAGCTGCTGTGTAGCCATGGGGGCAGCCATTCAAGCACAGGATACACAGTAGATAACAGATAAGTACTACTATAGTTTATATAAACAAGCTGCTGTGTAGCCATGGGGGCAGCCATTCAAGCACAGGATACACAGTAGATAACAGATAAGTACTACTATAGTTTATATAAACAAGCTGCTGTGTAGCCATGGGGGCAGCCATTCAAGCACAGGATACACAGTAGATAACAGATAAGTACTACTATAGTTTATATAAACAAGCTGCTGTGTAGCCATGGGGGCAGCCATTCAAGCACAGGATACTCCGTAGATAACAGATAAGTACTACTATAGTTTATATAAACAAGCTGCTGTGTAGCCATGGGGGCAGCCATTCAAGCACAGGATACACAGTAGATAACAGATAAGTACTACTATAGTTTATATAAACAAGCTGCTGTGTAGCCATGGGGGCAGCCATTCAAGCACAGGATACTCCGTAGATAACAGATAAGTACTACTATAGTTTATATAAACAAGCTGCTGTTTAGCCATGGGGGCAGCCATTCAAGCACAGGATACACAGTAGATAACAGATAAGTATTACTATATTTTATATAAACAAACTGCTGTGTAGCCATGGGGGCAGCCATTCAAGCACAGGATACTCCGTAGATAACAGATAAGTACTACTATAGTTTATATAAACAAGCTGCTGTGTAGCCATGGGGACAGCCATTCAAGCACAGGATACACAGTAGATAACAGATAAGTACTACTATAGTTTATATAAACAAGCTGCTGTTTAGCCATGGGGGCAGCCATTCAAGCACAGGATACACAGTAGATGACAGATAAGTACTACTATAGTTTATATAAACAAGCTGCTGTGTAGCCATGGGGCAGCCATTCAAGCACAGGATACACAGTAGATAAAAGATAAGTATTACTATAGTTTATATAAACAAGCTGCTGTGTAGCCATGGGGGCAGCCATTCAAGCACAGGATACACAGTAGATAACAGATAAGTACTACTATAGTTTATATAAACAAGCTGCTGTGTAGCCATGGGGGCAGCCATTCAAGCACAGGATACACAGTAGATAACAGATAAGTACTACTATAGTTTATATAAACAAGCTGCTGTGTAGCCATGGGGGCAGCCATTCAAGCACAGGATACACAGTAGATAACAGATAAGTACTACTATAGTTTATATAAACAAGCTGCTGTGTATCCATGGGGGCAGCCATTCAAGCACAGGATACACAGTAGATAACAGATAAGTACTACTATAGTTTATATAAACAAGCTGCTGTGTAGCCATGGGGGCAGCCATTCAAGCACAGGATACACAGTAGATAACAGATAAGTACTACTATAGTTTATATAAACAAGCTGCTGTGTAGCCATGGGGGCAGCCATTCAAGCACAGGATACTCCGTAGATAACAGATAAGTACTACTATAGTTTATATAAACAAGCTGCTGTGTTGCCATGGGGGCAGCCATTCAAGCACAGGATACACAGTAGATAACAGATAAGTACTACTATAGTTTATATAAACAAGCTGCTGTGTAGCCATGGGGGCAGCCATTCAAGCACAGGATACTCCGTAGATAACAGATAAGTACTACTATAGTTTATATAAACAAGCTGCTGTTTAGCCATGGGGGCAGCCATTCAAGCACAGGATACACAGTAGATAACAGATAAGTATTACTATATTTTATATAAACAAACTGCTGTGTAGCCATGGGGGCAGCCATTCAAGCACAGGATACTCCGTAGATAACAGATAAGTACTACTATAGTTTATATAAACAAGCTGCTGTGTAGCCATGGGGACAGCCATTCAAGCACAGGATACACAGTAGATAACAGATAAGTACTACTATAGTTTATATAAACAAGCTGCTGTTTAGCCATGGGGGCAGCCATTCAAGCACAGGATACACAGTAGATAACAGATAAGTACTACTATAGTTTATATAAACAAGCTGCTGTGTAGCCATGGGGGCAGCCATTCAAGCACAGGATACACAGTAGATAACAGATAAGTACTACTATAGTTTATATAAACAAGCTGCTGTGTAGCCATGGGGGCAGCCATTCAAAGGAGAAAATGCTCAGATAGCAGATAAGCTCTGTAGAACATAATGTTATGCATCTGTTATCCACTATTTAACCTGTGCCATATAGCCTTTTTTCAATTCCCCCCATGGCTACACAGCAGCTTGTTTATATGAACTATAGTATTGTTTCTGAAGCAAACACATCCGTTTTACCAGTGCAGGTCAACACTTCATGATATTTTCATTACTTTAAAACACTTTCATTTTTGGTGTTACTGTTCCTTTAATGAATCAATTCACGGCCTGTAAATCCATTTATATTAGAAATAGGACAGATCTTCTCATTGGCAATGACAGGACTAATGCTTTAGGGCAATGTTTACTGAATTATGGGAAGAGGCCTGATCCCTTCTCTTTGTGTTGCTGATACCTTTTCTGGGACAAGAACAAATCTCCGTGTACGTCATGAGCCGCATTTTATTAATATTGTTATATGTGCGTGTTTATTCGCTAATCTCACTATTGTTATCTTGTGTCCTCAGCGTAACCATGAACTGGAACAAGGGAGGATCAGGCAACAAGCGTGGATTTGGGTTTGGAGGATTTGCCATCTCCACTGGGAAAAAGGAGGAGCCCAAGTTGCCCCAAGTCTCACACAGTGCCTTTCAGTCGGCGTCCTCAAAGTATGGCTCCACTAGTAACCAGCTCCCCTCGTTCTACAAAATTGGCTCCAAGCGGGCGAACTTTGACGAAGAGAATTCGTAAGTGATGGGGGGCCAGGGGTAAGAAATGATGTCTAACTGGAAGCCCACAGGCTAAATGTAACTCTGATTTAAATGTATATGTAATGATTTATATGGCGCCAAACTGCTCAAGAGCTCCATTGCTTTAAAGGAGAAGAAAAGTCTTCTTCCACTTGCGGGTGCCAAATGTTTGTGATTGTATTTACTTACCTGAAATCCCGGGGCCGGTGCTCCTATCAGCAGAAAACTGCACCGGCCGGGGTTATTCCAGTGAGCCCCATGGATCGATCCTCTTTCGGCTTCTTCTTTCTTCTCTCAGCTGCGCATGCGAAGTAGAGCAAACAGCTGAAGTTTAAATAAAGTCGCTTTTCCATTATACTGCATATACGTCTGGCCCTGGAAATTTGAAGAAAGAAGAAGCCGGAAGAGGATCACTTTGTGGTGCTCACTGGTATAACCCCGGTGCAGTTTTCTGCTGATAGGAGCCTCAGCCCCGGGTTTCAGGAAAGTAAATACAATCACTTAGGGGTTCCTAACATCTAGCACCCCCAAGTGGAAGAAGAGTTTCCTTCTCCTTTAATCACTGACATCATCATTTCATTCTAAATTTACCTCTGACCATATAGTGGGTAACTGACCCACCGTTGGAGAGAACTGGTATAAAGAATAGTTATTAGCCTTTGTTTAGTGGTGACATGTTCCCCAGAGGTTTTCAGAGATTGTTAAAACGGTAGTTCACCTTCAAGTTAACTTTTAGGGGCCCATTCACCAAGCTCGAGTGAAGTATTCAAAGTAAAAAAACTTCGAATTTCGAAGTGTTTTTTGGGCTACTTCGACCTTCGACTTTGAATCGAAGGATTCGAACTAAAAATCGTTCGACTATTCAACCATTCGCTAGTCGAAGTACTGTCTCTTTAAGAAAAAACTTCGACCCCCTAGTTCGCCACCTAAAAGCTACCGAACCCAATGTTAGCCTATGGGGAAGGTCCCCATAGGCTTGGCTAAGTTTTTTTGGTCGAAGGATAATCCTTCGATCGTTGGATTAAAATCCTTCGAATCGTTCGTTTCGAAGGATTTAATCGAACGATTCCTTCCTTTTTTTGCGCAAAAATCCTTCGACTTCGATATTCAAAGTCGAAGGATTTTAATTCCTAGTCGAATATCGAGGGTTAATTAACCCTCGATATTCGACCCTTGATGAATTTGCCCCTTAGTATGTTATAGAATAGCTAAATTTAAGCAACTTAGTTATTTGTTTTTTATATTATTTGCCTTCTTCTTCTGGCTCTTTGTAGCTTTCCAATGGGGGTCACTGACCCCATCTAAAAACAAATGCTCTGTAAGGCTACAAAGGTTTTGTTGTTGCTACTTTTTATTACTCCTCTTTCTATCCAGGTCTCTCCTATTCATATTCCAGTCTCTTATTCAAATCAATGCATGGCTGCTAGGGTCATTTGGGCCCTAGCAACCAGGTTTGTGAAAATCCAAACAGGAGAGCTGCTGAATAAAAAGCTAAAAAACTCAAAAGCCACAAATATTAAAATATATGTATATAGGTCATGCCTATGAATAAGTTGGAAGCACAGAATCTCAAGAATGCCATCTTTTTCTTGTAGCCTTAAAGGGGTGGTTCACCTTTTTGTTAACATATAGTATGTTATAGAATGGCTAATTCTGAGCAACTTTTCAACTGGCCTTCATTATTTATTTTCTATATTTTTTGCTACTTTATTAGTCATCTTTCTATTCAGGCTTCTCCTATTCATATTCAGTCACTTATTCAAATCAGTGCATGGTTGCTGGGTCAATTTGGACCCTAGCAACCAGATTGCTGAACCTGCAAACTAGAGAGCTGCTGAATTAAAAGCTAAGTAAAAGTCAAAACCCACAAATAATAAAAAATGAAAACCAATTGCAAATTGTCTCAGAATATCACTCTCTACATTATACTAAAAGTTAACTGAAAGGTGAACAACCAATCAGTCCCTGCTCCGGTGCAGCTTACTGGCTAAGGTCCCTGTCACATTCACTTTATATTATTAAAGAATAATATAACCTCATCCAATGAAGCACTACCCACAGCTGGATATCCTGTAATTCAGATTACTTCTCTATGCAGTTATTTTGATGATGAAGAGGAAGACTCCAGTAATGTAGACCTGCCCTACATTCCAGCTGAGAATTCCCCGACCAGGCAGCAGCTCCGTTCCAAGACGGATTCCGACAGTGAAGAGGATCCTCTGGAGGCTTTCATGGCAGAAGTTGAGGTTAGTCTCTTTATTTTAAAGGGATGGTTCACCTTCACAGGGGTTGTTCTCCTTCCAGCACTTTTTTTCACTTCAGTTGGTTTCAGACAGTTCACCAGAAATAAAGACTTTTTCCAATTATTTTCTATGTGTGACTGTTTTACTAATATTGACATATAAAGTGTCATTTTCACCTTCTAAAGCAGCTCTGTGAGGGGGGGTCGCTGACCCTGTAAACTGATCTACAGTAAATTGATACATTTAGTTGATAAATTTCTTATCTTTGTCCCTGCTGAGCAAAATCCCTGAGTTTCATTACAGGCAGCTGTTAGAATTGATACAATAGTTGCTGATACTGTAGAGAAATGTATCAACTAAATGTTGCAAAAGTGTAACAGTTTAGAGTCTGCACCTGAATTACTGAGCTGCCAGACTGTACCAGACATTAAACTTAGATTTTGGAAAAGCTATAAAAAATTTAAATGGAAAGCAATTGGAAAAAGTCTTTATTTCTGGTGAACAATCTGAAACCAACTGAACTGGAAAAAAGTGTTGGAAGGTGAACATCCCCTTTAAGTTAACTTTTAGTATATTATAGAATGGCCAATTCTAAACAACTTTTCAGTTGGTCTTCATTTTTTTCTTCTCTAGTTTTTTAATTATTTGCCTTGTTCTGATTCTTTCCAGCTTTCAAATAACCCCATCTAAAAACAAATGCTCTGAAAGGCCACATATTTAATGTTATTGCTACTTTTTATTACTCATCTTTCGATTCATGCTTCTCCTTTTCATATTCCAGTCTCTTATTCAAATCGGTGCATGGTTGCTAGGGATTGCTTGGACCCTAGCAACCAGATGGCTGAAATTGCAGAGCTGCTGAATATAAAGCTAAATAACTCAATTAATCAAAAAGGAAAACCCAAATGCAAACTGTCTTAGAATATCCCTCTCTGCGTCATACTAAAAGTGAACTCAAAGGTGAACAACCCCTTTAAGGTGACCACACACCATGCTTATTAGGCCCATATATTAGCCAAAACTCCCTCTTCTATTGATAACAGATCAGGCTTCTTTTTGGAATCAATAGGATTTTTTATCCTGTCCTTACTGAGCTCTGAAAACAGGTCCATGGCCAACAGCTTTTTGAGGGCCCTTGATGTAATCTAATATCAATTATCCCTTGTTCTAATGATTTGATTGAATAGGCCTGCTACTTGGATGGCTAGATCAGCTATTGGATAAATATCTGGTCTTTTAACAGCCTGTCCTGCAACAAGGGCAAAGTGTCCTCAAAGGATCTGTGGTCTTCAATGTGTAAATTTTTTTTTTTTTGGTTGTGGTGCCAGATGCACCTTTTGCAAGGAAATACATCTGTTATGAATGAAGCTCAATATTTTTCTCATATGTAGGATCAAGCTGCCAAAGATATGAGGAAACTGGAGGAGAGAGACAAAGAGAAAGCGAATGCCAGGTATGTGTATTCAGGAATTGAACTCTGTGTCATGTGACTAGTGCAGGAGCAACAGTTGCACCTTAATTTTCAGTGCAGAGGTTCTGTGCAACAGTAACTAGGCATATAGGGAGGTAATAAGTATGCAGTAGCACGTACCTTGTCATGAGGTCTTAATGTCATGTCATGGGAAAAAAAAAATTTTTCAAAATGAATCAGTTAATAGTGCTGCTCCAGCAAAATTCTGCACTGTAAACCATTTCTCAAAAGAGCAAACAGATTTTTTTATATTCAATTTTGAAATCAGACATGGGGCTAGACATTTTGTCAATTTCCCAGCTGCCCTGGTCATGTGACTTGTGCCTGCACGTTAGGAGAGAAATGCTTTCTGGCAGGCTGCTGTTTTTCTTTCTCAATGTAACTGAATGTGTCTCAGTGGGACATGGGTTTTTACTATTGAGTGTTGTTCCTAGATCTACCAGGCAGCTGTTATCTTGTGTTAGGGAGCTGCTATCTGGTTACCTTCCCATTGTTCTTTTGTTTGGCTGCTGGTGGAGAAAAGGGAGGGGGTGATATCACTCCAACTTGCAGTACAGCAGTAAATAGTGATTGAAGTTTATCAGAGCGCAAGTCACATGACTTGGGGCAGCCGGGAAATTGACAAAATGTCTAGCCCCATGTCAGATTTCAAAATTGAATATAAAAAAATCTGTTTGCTCTTTTGAGAAATGGATTTCAGTTCAGAATTCTGCTGGAGTAGCACTATTAACTGATTCATTTTGAAAAAATTTTTTTTTCCCATGAGAGTATCCCTTTAAAGGTTCTATACCCTAGTGATTACAATGAGCCCTGTAATTAGGCTTTACATTGAAAGTGTGTTTTGACTATTATTTAGATCTAATTTTGTTATTTGATTTGATTGTGTTTACTTACTTCGAGTCTATGCAAGGAAAAGCTCAGTATAATAAGTTCTTACCTTTTTTTCTGCCTGTCTGTGTCTTATGCAGAATAAATAAGGAAAGGAGCTCATTATACAGGAGGGAGAATTAATCCTTCGCATTATGATTTCAAAATGTCCAGGAGGCAGGATTATGTTTAACCTGAAACTAGTCGTTATTTGCTCTGTTTAATAAACAGACAACAGGAAGTATAGATTCGGGTTAAATTCAGATAATAGTCAGAAGACAGTTTCCAATCAAACGCTATTTATCGGGCTCATGTGCACAACTGATTTGCTGTACTTAATGCTGTTTAGCAGGGAAATATATCCCGAGCCTGTCACTGACCAAAACCTCTTCTGATATATTGTGTGCTTGCCAGTAGGGGCAGTATTTCATGCACTCTGTGTGATTCACAGCTGAGCATTTGGACCACTTGCAGGGAAGTTTGTTTCTCTTCTTCTTTCTTGCAGGGGTATCCGTGACGACATTGAGGAAGAAGATGATCAGGTAAATGTGTAGATATTTATTTTTGTGTCTGGGTATTTGGGGAGATCAGTGCAGGGTCTAGCAGTTAGAAGAAGAGACCCGAGAGCAAATAGGGTACATGCATGAGAGTAGACATGGATATCAGGGCCTGCTGCATATAATCCTTTTATATGTTATGGCTTTTCCCTTTTGTGGTGGCACCGATGTGAAGGAAGGTTGCACATATCCTTTTATATATAGTCATAATATTATTTTAATATTACAATAGGCACTCAGAACGGCACTAGGTAATATTTCAAGAACCAGACTATTGCTTTTCTGCTCTTACCTGAAGCCCTGTTGTAGGCATAGTTTATAATTTCCTTGTCCACAAGAATGCAAATTAAAAAAAAAAAATACAGTTCTAATTAGGGCTGAATCTTCTCCCTGTCGGTCATTAAGACAGAGTGGACTGCATTGAGAGCACTGTAGCATGGGTGAAGCTCTTAAAGGAGAAGTAAAGCTTAACTATAGAAATGTTGTACATAATGTTTTGGGCTTCTGTACAAGCCCAAGGCAACCACAGCTCTTTAGCAGTAAAGATCTGTGTCTCCAAAGATGCCCCAGTAGCTCCCCATCTTCTTTTCTGCTGATTCACTGCACATGCTCTGTGCTGCTGTCACTTACTGAGCTTAGGGACCCACTCACAATATACAGTACACATAGAATAGAAATGTCACAATATAAGGCTGATTAGTGATTAATACAGATAATTACTACATGGCAGCACAGAAACCAGTGCAATTAGCATCAGAATTGAATAATCAGCAAACCTATAGCATCAGCTTATATTACAGACCAACCTCATTTTCTGATGGATAATTAGTGACGAGCCCTAAGCTTAGCTTCTCAACAGCCAATCAGAGCCCACTGAGCATGTGAGTGTCACAGACACTTTCCAAGATGGTGACCCCCTGTGACAAATTTGAGGTCCTGGATCATTGCTGCTATTGAGATGCTGACACTTTAGACTGGTGCAATAAGTTCAGTTTAGGGTTTAGTTCTCAATCAAGGCTACACAGTTGGCATTCATAGGATTACTTTATTATTTGCTTGCTTTTTTTTTGTTGAACTGTTCTATATAAAAAGATGTGATTTTGGTATCCATTTTAAGTATCCTGTCTATCACTTGCCAGACCTCTGTGGGATTCTTGTCGCCACTGAAAATAAGATTCTTGTGAGCAAAAAAGGTTTAAATGGGGATGGAGGGAGAAATGTAATACCTTCATTCCTCTAGTCCTTTTTCCTTTTGCCCCTGCAGGAAGCTTATTTCCGATACATGGCTGAAAATCCAACCGCCGGCCTTGTTCCGGAAGAGGAGGAAGACAATCTGGAGTATGACAGTGATGGCAATCCCATTGCCCCGACTACAAAGCGCATTATCGACCCTCTGCCTCCTATTGATCACACAGAAGTGAGTGTTTATCCCTTACCTGTCGAAGGATCCCACTGGCATACTGTTTACAACTGATGTATTCTTCTGTTTAATTTCACATACAGATTGAGTATCCACCTTTTGAGAAGAACTTCTATGAAGAACATGAGGCAATCACCTCTCAGACCCCACAGCAGATCACAGAGCTGAGACACAAGCTAAACCTGCGGGTAAGAAAACGAATTAAGTAATTTGGAGCGACATTATTCTCTATAATCTCACACAAATGTTTCATCCCTTACACACAGGTTTCTGGGGCAGCACCACCACGTCTTTGCAGCAGTTTTGCTCACTTTGGATTTGATGAACAGCTACTGCACCAGATCCGGAAGTCAGAATACACTCAACCCACGCCCATCCAGTGTCAGGTATGTGCAGCGCGTTCTGTCTTCATTCTGTCTATTCTTTCTTTACTGACTTTCACCTAAATCTTAACCCCTATATATTTAGGGAATCCCAGTGGCCCTGAGTGGACGAGACATGATCGGCATTGCAAAGACTGGAAGTGGTAAAACTGCTGCATTTATTTGGCCAATCCTAGTGCACATCATGGACCAGAAGGAACTGCAGCCGGCGGATGGGCCCATTGCTGTGATTGTGTGCCCCACCCGTGAGCTGTGCCAGCAGGTACTACACACCTTACTACAGTAACTACACAAGTGGTCTACAGAAATGTCTATCAGACTATACATTGATAGGATCATGCATGCAATAGCTTTAGTAATTTGCACCAGATGATAATTAGTATTTAGATTATTTTCTCTTGATCAGACTGTAATATATTAAGGCAAATGTCTTATGTCCTGTTGACAGCAGTCGTAGGATATTATAACACAGTAGGAGATGTAACAGTGGAGAAGAAGGATTGTGTCCAGCCAGTGTGAGAGAAAATGGCAGCTTAAGCATGGATGAGCATTTTAAGTTACTAATACTTTTATAGCATTTGGGGGGGGTGAAATATATTGATCTCTTATTGCAATGGTGAGACAAATAAAAGGGAAACTATAGAATCTCTTTAAATAATATCTGTGCTGAATATGTTATGGGCATTGTGCATTTTGCTCTTAAATAATGTTCGTACTTGCTTAGGTGAAGTCTATATTTCTGAATATAAAGCATGTTTTTTTTTTACATAGTAACCTAGTAAATTAGGTAGGAAAAAGACACACATCCATCAAGTTCAACTTTTTAACTCTGTTTTAACCTGCCTAACTGCTATTTGATCCAGAGGAAGGCAAAAAACCCAATTTGCCTGTCCAATTTGCCTGTCCAATTTGCCTCAGAGGGGGAAAATCCTTCCTGACTAGTCTCTGGATCAACTTGTACTATGAACTATCTTCCGTAACCCTGTTTTTAGATTATAAGGTCCAATTAACCCTCTTGTATCAGTCTGTTTGTATTGTAATCTGTATTTATGATGTAGAGACTTTTCTATTGTACACACGGCTGAGTATGTGCTTTATAAATATGTGTTATTATAGTAACGTCTCCATCTCAGATCCACAGTGAATGCAAGCGGTTTGGGAAGGCGTATAATCTGCGCTCTGTAGCAGTGTATGGAGGCGGCAGCATGTGGGAACAGGCAAAAGCCCTACAGGAAGGCGCCGAAATAGTTGTGTGTACTCCGGTGAGTAAAGACCAGATTGTATATTACTATAGAGTCTGTATTAGAACCAATGCAAGGATCTTAATATAACAATTAATATGTTCTTCAACTTTCAAGGAAGTGTTATATGGTCCATAGATTGAATGGATAAAATTGGACTATATATCTAACACACAAACCCACAATCACCCACCACATGAAGCTGTAGAGGAACACTCTAACATTAACATCTTACTTCCACTGCAGGGTCGACTTATTGACCATGTTAAGAAGAAGGCTACCAATCTCCAGCGTGTCACATACCTGGTGTTTGATGAAGCTGACCGTATGTTTGACATGGGGTTTGGTAAGTAGCTGGCCTAATAAGTGGGGAACAGTGAGAAGGAGGAAGTTTAGTAACACACTATTATGACAAAGGACTAAAAAGAGATGGTACTAACCATCCTGACATCAGTTCCTGTTCAGTGTAAAGAGATATTTCCACTAAAAGGGTTCTTTTTATAAGGATATTCTTCAGAGTTTGGTTGTTGGTAGTGGACCTTCTTCAACTTGAGAATGTTGTGGTGGTAGGAAGGTCACACGTAATAGTGTATTTTTTTGTTTGTTTGTTTCTGACAGAATACCAGGTTCGATCCATTGCAAACCACGTGCGACCGGATAGACAAAGTAAGTTATTTGACAGTTTTGTACAGGTGCAAATGGATATGAATGACTGGCACAGTATTATATTGCTAGAGTCAATATGCTTGTCAGGAGCTCACAGTGATGGTTTACTCTCTCCTTCCCTGCCAGCTCTCTTATTCAGCGCCACCTTTCGAAAGAAGATTGAAAAGTTGGCCAGAGACATTCTAGTCGATCCTATCCGTGTGGTTCAGGGCGATATTGGAGAGGTGAGATAGTTGAAAACCTATGGTATATATATTTTGACAGTATCCACACCTCTTCAGATTATACACATACATTCTGTCTGTATTCCCCATGTTACCTCTTGTGTCCACGTACCTCTCAGGCAAATGAAGACATCACTCAGGTGGTAGAGATTTTGCCCTCTGGCCCAGAAAAGTGGACGTGGCTAACACGCAGACTGGTGGAGTTTACATCAACTGGAAGTGTCTTGGTGTTTGTCACCAAAAAGGCCAATGCAGAGGAGCTGGCTGCCAATTTACGACAAGACGACCATCCCCTGGGTCTTCTCCATGGTGATATGGACCAGAGTGAGAGAAACAAGGTCATTTCTGATTTCAAGAAGAAATCCATCCCTGTCCTGGTTGCTACAGATGTGGCAGGTAGGAAAGTCGATCAGGCAGCAAGACAAAACTCTTTGACCTCGGGTCTTAATATGGTCCGCCAGCAGCATAAACATTTGTGCACTGGAGATGACTAGAGTCTGCAGTTAGATCTGTTTGGGTTTTAAGTGTGTCTAATATAAGGCGTTATATTGAAATGAGGCTTGATTCCTATGTCTCCAGGTCAATTGTGTTTGGTCAGATCATTAATATGTATAATATTTCCAAAGGCTGCTAAAAACTGTGGAATCACAAGCTTTGCACAACCCTAAAAATGGCCAAAATACGAACACGCCTGTTCTGTAGCAGTTGTTGCAAGCAAATCAACATGTTTCTGATATAAGTGCAGATCCTTATGTCGTCGTTGGTTGTCCTTGTCTCGCGACATCCTCAATTCTTTATCAGAATAACACATTGCATTTTTTCGGCAGCCCGGGGCTTGGATA
This sequence comes from Xenopus laevis, assembly GCF_017654675.1. Taxonomy (NCBI): domain Eukaryota; kingdom Metazoa; phylum Chordata; class Amphibia; order Anura; family Pipidae; genus Xenopus; species Xenopus laevis. The sequence continues at coordinate 6,218,631 of NC_054387.1, read as the reverse complement.
TTCCATCAATCAAGACTGTGGTAAACTATGACGTGGCACGAGACATCGACACGCACACTCATCGCATTGGTCGAACAGGCAGAGCGGGTGAAAAGGGAGTGGCCTATACTCTGTTAACATCCAAAGAGAGCAACTTTGCTGGAGACTTGGTGAGAAACCTCGAGGGTGCCAATCAGTACGTGTCAAAAGAGCTGCTGGATCTGGCCATGCAGGTAAAACAAATCCTTCAGAGCTGCTTTAACCTATGAAATAATGTAACATATCTGAGCCCCAGTGTTGACAAATCTGTCTTCATTTTGTTTGATTTGCAAGTTTGTGATTTGACTTTTTTTTATTTTTTTCCTCCTCTTCCAAGAATTCCTGGTTCCGTAAGTCTCGCTTCAAGGCTGGAAAGGGCAAGAAGTTAAACATTGGGGGTGGAGGCCTTGGATACCGTGAAAGACCCGGGCTAGGAGCTGAAAGCTCGGTGAGCACAGACTTCAATTGTTTTCAAATGTCTTCAATTATCATTGGCCTTGAGATGTCTACAACATTTTTACTTTTTGCCCCTAGGAACATGGCACTGGTGGAAATGTGATGAGCAATTATGAAGCATTTAAACCTTCAGGAGGTGCCATGGGAGACAGGTTATCTGCCATGAAGTCTGCTTTTCAGGTGAGCATTTTCATGGTTTAAACTACAAGCATATACCCCATGGTTTTGCAATGCAAACATAGAAAATTCACCTATTTCTCCTCTGTTGACAGTCTCAGTACAAGAATCATTTTGTTGCTGCCAGTGCTAGCACCCAGAAAACTGGTACGTCTTCAATTAACTCTGGAGCTTGGACCAGTGCTGGGAGTTTAAGTTCTGTTCCCAGTGCACATCCACCTAGTGGGAAACTCCCTGCAGAAGCTGCTCCACCACCAGTTCACACAGCCATGCTAGGCTTTACCAGCAGTGGGACTCTTAGCAGCATTCCCACTGGTTATCCAGCAAACATCAGCAGTGCCAGCTACCCAGCAGCTACATTGTTTGGTGCCCGCGATGGTGCAAGTGCAGGTAGTGAAAGTGGTGGTAGAGAGCGACATAGTGACAGCAAAGGACGCCATGGGGACAGCCATCGTCCTAGTGATCGGGAAGGATATCGGCATGGAGATGGACATCGACACTCAAGCAGTAGTCGTCACGGAGAGAGAAATGGAGGCGAGGGAAGGAGAGAAAGCTCCCGAGATGGGCGAAGAGACAGCTCGCGGGATGGAGAAAGTCGTAGAGATGGCTCACGAGATGGGGGCGAGGGCAGGCGCGAGAGCTCTAGGGATGGGGAGGGACGTAGAGAGAGTTCTCGAGATGGAGATGGGAGGAGAGAGAGTTCAGGAGATGGGAGAAGAGAGGTAGTAGGGGATGATGGAGACAGCAGGAAAGAGGGCACCAGGGAGGCAAAAACTGACACCTTTGCCATACCCGTACCTCCCAAGCGTAAGAAGAGCCGATGGGACAGTTAAGCCAGCCGACAGCGTCCCAGAATGAATTTGCATAAATGTATTTGTTTCCTTTTTGTTTTGCTTGCTGCTGGGGAAGCCACATTGTGCAAGAGCTCTGCCAGTTATCTGCTTCTGATCTTTATCTTCAAGTTTCCATCTTGGTAATCACCCCTCAGGTTCAAGGGGGTTTCCACTCCATGTTTGCTTCTGTTGTGCTTTGAGAGATCCATTAAGAGCAACCAACCAGCTCTACATAAAATACACTAAACTGTATCACTCTCCATTAAAATTGAGAATAGATCTGCTCTTTAACAAGAAACCTGCTTTTAAGTGCTTATCCTCTCCCATTTTTGGACACTCTTTTGATTGTGTGTTTAGATAATGTGTTTTCTGTACATAGCAAAAATACCAGTTTTTATGTGTATTTTTTTTTTTCGTCCATTGTGCTCATTTCACAGACCAAGCAGAACATTAAAAGAACATTTTTGTTTTTATGTGGTCCCTGTGTTTTTTCTTTTGACTGTTCCTTCAGAATTTCTGTTTGGACAGAACAACAATTTGGAGGAACCAATTACAGAAATATTAAGTGGGGATAGTATTGTTATATGATTGGATGTCAGTAATGTCAACCTTTGGCTAAGTTTTCCTCTCCTAAATGTACTTGTCTGTACAATAGATCTCTTCCAACTCTAAAGCCGGAAGTAGAAAACAAGACAGAAAGAGATAACTAAGGCGAGAAGGAAAAAAGCTACAAAAAAAAGGGAAAGATCAGAAGAGAAAGCTTGCTAATGCGGAGAGAACAAGAAGAGGAAATTTACATGACAAGAACATGGCTTATGGAATTTAATAAAAGAAAGATGTAAAAGCAGGAGTATAGCTAGGAGAAACAATGAACATACAGTATATCCTTATTTTATATTAACATATTTTTCGCAGAGAATGCAGAGGGCCAACAACAAAGCAGCGAAGGAGATGGAGTAACCTATGGTGCAAATCAGCCGCAATCGCTCAAACAGCTCCTGCAGGGGGCAAGAGAGAAAGACATTCCTTATTAGATCTTCTGATGCTAATTGCATTGGTTTCTGTGCTGCCATGTAGCAATTATGTGTATTAATTACTAATCAGCCTTATATTGTGACATTTCTATTCTATGTGTACTGTATATTGTGAGTGGGTCCCTAAGCTCAGTAAGTGACAGCAGCACAGAGCATGTGTAGGGAATCAGCAGAAAAGAAGATGGGGAGCTACTGGGGCATCTTTGGAGACACAGATCTTTACTGCTAAAGGGCTGTGGTTGCCTTGGGCTGGTACCGAAGCACAAAACATCATGTACAACATTTCTAGCTACTTCTTTAGTTAGGCTTTAGTCTTCCTTTAAGTATAAGGAGCCCACTCTAGATTTTTAAATAGTCTAGTCTACACCTTTGAAATATTTCATTTTAGCTCAGTAGAGCGAGCACAGTATGGCAACTTAGCTGCACCAAGTGTGCCAATATTTGCTGTGCCTTTTCTTCTTTTGGTGGGCAGTTATGTACCAGAAGATCTGTTTTTTGCATGGTCACTCATCTACATGAAAACTCCAGTTTCTCCTGGAAAGTGGCAGTAATTTCTTTGAGTATGTGCATCAGCTTCCGCCACAAGGAATTCTTAGGACCCTCTCCCTCAGGGGAGTTTTATTGAGAAATGGAGTGCTCCATGTCCTTTCAGAATTACCTGGAAGTGGCAGAAAAAAAGTCCATGGAAACCCAGATGGTCCCATTGTGTAACAGAGGAGCCTTTGAAGCTTGTACTTATGAGTCTCTGTAAAGAAGTGATCAGATCATTGTTGAAGCCTTCAGGACCAGATTACATTTTTGTGTTCTTCTGTCTAAAAGGATGGAATATGAATGGCAGACAGGGAGGGGTGGGTGCTTTTGCAGATTAAGTGAACCCTTGCACATCATGTGGCAGTTTGTTGAAGGTGGCAGTGGGGAGTGAGATGTTCTTTTGGGACCTCCTGACAGTGTAGGGTGTGAATTCCAGTGAGGTTGGGCAGCAGAAGGTGTGAGGTTTTTATCCCATGCTAGAGATTAGGCTGCTCATACCATCTAATCTAAGGACCACTTCTCAATGTTGTCCTTATGTGCGAGACCCAATTATTGATATTACAACCTGACAGTTTTGGGATGCTGGGAGGGGGTCAGTCCGGAACAGCCGATCACTGCAGGTTGGATGTATACAGTGTAACTGACACCGTCTGGCCTTACTATACACAATATACCACAGATTCTGGTGACTGTGATGTGGAAAAAAAGAACGTTCAAGAGATAAGAAAGGAAACTATTCCGGTAACGAGGAGAGAGAGAATGGAACAGTGTGTGATGTGACTACTGAAAGGAGAAGACAGAAGCACCTACTTGAATTAAGGAAAGGTCAGACTAACTGAGGCATAGTTCCGTGGGGGTCACATACTTCTTTTATTACCCCCACCCAAACACCATCTTTCTGCATTCCCTTATCAACCATGTCTGTCTGTAGATGTCCATTCTGTATCCAAGAACACATTATTGGCTCGGCTATTTCCCCTTTTATTGCCCTAAACAGAAGCTTTATTTTATAGATCTTTTTCTTGTGCAGTGATTGGGTCAAATACCAAAGTGAACCCAAACCACAAGTTGTAAAGATTGTTCACCTTTGAGATACAGTAACTGTTAGTATGACGTAGAGTAATATTCTGAGACAATTTGCAATTGGTCTTCATTTATTGTTATTTAAGGTTTTTGAGTTATTTAGCAGCTCTTCAATTTGCATTCTAATAAGAAACTGGAATTTAAACAAAAGTGGACCTGAAAAGATGAGTAATACAAATTTGCAATATACATTTATAGCCTTACAGAGCATTTGCTTTTAAGAGGCAGTCAGCGACGACCATTTGAAAGCTGCAAAGAGTCAGAAGAAAAAGGCAAAAACTATAAAAAATAAATAATGAAGGAATGTTGCTTAGAATTCTATAACATACTAAAAGTTAACTTAAGGGTGAACCATCCCTTTAAAGCAGAACTAGGGGTAGGCAGAAAATGCAGCTGCCTAGAGTATTACTGGATAATACTCTTCCCTCTTGCTGGCCATGGCTTATACTAAAGCTGCCCCTACACTTTAATATCTGCTTCTTTGGCAAGGTCACTCAATGGGGAGCAGGCCAAACAATCTGACCAACCCAATTTGGTCCAGAAAATAGGTAGCCTCGTTGGGCTAATCAGATCAGTTTAAGGACCCCTTCAACACACTAATGCGGGGCCTGCAGACTGGATTTTCAAACCTACCCAATAGATATCGAGACAATTTTTGGCCAGATATCTATTGTAAAGGCTGTTGGGGAAAAGCCAATATGAGCAGGTAAGTTGCCAACTCTGAAGTCTGAACTGGCAGCTTAAGATCCTGAAAGGGTGAGCTGGAGTGATCTGCCTTGTGAAAATTAGGGATGCACCGAATCCACTTTTTTGGATTCGGCCAAACCCCCGAATCCTTCTTGAAAGATTCGGCCGAATCTGAATCCTAATTTGCATATGCAAATTATGGGTGGGAATCCGAATCCTGCTGAAAAAGGCCGAATCCCGAACCAAATCCTGGATTCAGTGCATCCCTAGTGAAAACCGAACAATAATTTGGCCAAATGAAAACCAATTAAATACCAAGATACTCCCCTTGACATGCCTCAGTTATTATCAAGTGCAGTTAATTAATTTATTGTTATTAAAGAAACAGAAATGAGACAGAAAAGCACAACTCGCACATGACTAATTTGCATATAAGTGATGTAATAACCCTGACCCAGCATCAAAGCCCCACGACATCATTGTGCCTGCCTCTGATGTCATCATGCCCACCCCAAGATCACTGCTCCACCCCCAATGCTATCTGCCACGCCCCTATTGTTCGCGTTTAGCCACCGGCAAAGGTGCCAACCCTAGTGGGAGCCTTGGGCACTGATTTAAAGGCAAGGAAAGTATAAATGAATGGGGATGCCTGCTCTGAAAAGTCCTAGTGGTTCTTTGCAGCTGTCATGGACTGTGTGCAAGTAGGTATGCACCAAATCCAAAATTCGGTTCAGTATTTGTCCAGATTCGGGCGAATCCTTGTGCCTGGTCGACCAAATCCTTAAAATCATGTGACATTTCGCCGCAGACAGCCTGTGCACGCAGCTCTCTTTGCCCCTCACTGATTTGCATATGCAAATTAGGGTTTTAGATTGGTTCGGTATTCGGCTGAATCTTTTGCAAAGGATTCAGGGTTCGGCCAAATCTTTCACGAAGGATTCGGCAGAATCCAAAATTCGGTACATATCTAAGTACAACCCACCATTTTTACTATACTGCACAAAATTAATTATAGAGGGGGGATGGCAAATAAAGATAAAAACAATGAAAACATGATATTGACAATAAATTCTAGCCACAGTTTCAGAGTGCCTGGGTCGCTGTAGAAGAAACCAAATTACTTTTTTTTTGTCATTTTGGCTTTGGAGAGAGGCCAATTTAAAAAAGAAATTAAGAAATAAATTTGATTAGAAAGGATATAATGCAAAGGTGAACTTTCCTATAAGGGGATGGCTGCTGCTCTGTCTCTTGTCAGTTGAGGGACAGACGTACAGACGCTCTGCAGGTCTCGGCACTAGAACTTATCATTGTACATTGTTGCACTAATGGGAACAAAGCATTATATCCCACTTCTAATAATAGCCATCGCTCCTTCACACAAATAACCCCTACTCTTCCCAAAGCACCGAGTCCCTACTCGTCTCACCCCCCGATGCTGCCGGCACATGTTTCTTTAATGCCGCCACATTATTATTTTTATATCACAATGCTGGTCGGTGGGTGCAGCTGTTGTGCAGATCAGACCTTGGGATTTGGACAATGCCCCCCTGAGCTGCCAGCTGTCTGCCCCTCTCCCTATATCCCAGAAGGGTTTAGAAGCCTATATCTGAAGAATGTGCTTTATCTGAGACTGAAGTCATATCTATGGGCAAGGCAATTAGATGCACTCAAGTAGCCCCTTATATGGATTTAACCCTTCTGTTGAAAGACTTGGACAATTTAATGGGGGGGGGGTAAATGTGAAAGTGATTGATGCCAGGCTGAGTGATGTCTGCCTTGTACACAGGAGTGCGGGGGTTAATTAATAGCATTGGACTATTAACTGCATTGTTCAGTCTCTGATTAAAAGGAGATCTAAAGCCTAAAAATTAACATGGCTAAAAATGTCATATTTTATATAGTGAACTTATTGCACGAGGCTAACGTTTCAGCTTGTCAATAGCAGCAATGATCCAGGACTTCAAACTTGTCACAGGGGGTCACCATCTTGGAAAGTGTCTGTGACACTCACATGCTCAGTGGGCTCTGATTGGCTGTTGAGAAGCTAAGCTTAGGGCTCGTCACTAATTATCCAGCAGAAAATGAGCTTCCCTGGCTGTAATATAAGCTGATGCTACAGGTTTGCTGATTATTCAATTCTGATGCTAATTGCACTGGTTTCTGTGCTGCCATGTAGTAATTATGTGTATTAATTACTAATCAGCCTTATATTGTGACATTTCTATTCTATGTGTACTGTATATTGTGAGTGGGTCCCTAAGCTCAGTAAGTGACAGCAGCACAGAGCATGTGCAGTGAATCAGCAGAAAAGAAGATGGGGAGCTACTGGGGCATCTTTGGAGACACAGATCTTTACTGCTAAAGGGCTGCGGTTGCCTTGGGCTGGTACTAAGGTTGCCGTAAGGTTGCCACCTGACCAGTATTTTACCGGCCTGGCCGGTAAAAATGATGGTTGATCCCAATGTTATTAATAGGGAAAAAAGATAAATGGAAGGCCGGTATTTTATTTCAGAAAAGGTGGCAACCCTAGCTGGTACAGAAGCACAAAACATAATGTACAACATTTCTAGCTACTCCTTTAGTTAAGCTTTAGTTCTCCTTTAAAGAGTTGTTCACCTTCCAACACTTTTTTCAGTTCAGCTAATATTGAAATGTAAGTCTAATCTTCCTCCTTTTAAAGCAGCTCTGGGGATGGGGGTCGCCGACTCACTGTTCTAAATTGATACATCAGTTGATCCATTTCTTATCTTTGTCCCTGCTGAGCAGAATCCCTGAGTTTCATTAAAGGCAGCTGTTAGAACTGATACAATATTTACTAATACTCCAGAGATGGCAGGGGCAGATTTATTAAGGGTCGAATAGTAAATTCGAATTTTTGCATTTTTTTTTGGTGTAAAAATTCATACATCTGAATTTTATTCCCCCTATTCAAATGTAGATTTGAATGTGAGATTTAACACACCGAGACCATGGGTACAGTCCTAATTCGAATATTCGCCACCTAAAACCTGCCGAGTTCAGGTAGAAGTCAATGGCAGAGGTCCATTGAGCCATTTGGAGATGTTAATAGCCTTCCTGCATTCAAGTTTTATTTTCAGAGAAGAAAACTCGATTCGTACGATTCGAAGACGATTGAAATACGACTGCAATTTTCGGGTTGGATTGAATATTGAATTAATTCGAAATTCGACCTTTGATAAATGGGCCTCCAAATTTGTAACAGCGCAGAATCTGCACCTGAATTCCTGAGCTGCCAGACTCAAACGCCAGAGACAGGGACATTCAACTTAGATTTTGGAAAACCAGTAGAAAATAAAAATTGGAAAGTAATTGAAAAAAGTCTTTATTTCTGGAGAACTATCTGAAAAAACACACCTAAAAAATGGCAAATCACAGCTACTGGTTAATAAAATATAGGGAAGAAGGGGGTACTGGTAGTGTTAATCAGGGACCGCCAGCTGTTTTTCTACTACAACTCCCAGTATTCCCCATCAGCTTGTTAGTACGTGCCTTAAGTTAACACATGGTTTTAAAGAAAGTGTTAAATGCTTTCTTGTATGAATGGAGATGTTACATTGCATTCCACGTTTTTGTGTCCCTTCTCATCCCCCCTTAGAAGAGACGGGTCCTGATAACAATGGATAAGTCCCTAGTGGGACAGACCTGGCTTCTCCTTTTATGGTCCTGCAGTTCCCACTCCCTGAATATAAGAGCCCGAGAGACTACGCTGGCTCTGTCATTCATTCTGCATCTTCACCTGACATCTCTCCAGGAATCAGCAGCAACTTCCGTCCTGAACATCATGCCCCCCAAAAAGCCAGAACCCAAAAAGGAGGCACCCAAACCCGCCGCAGCCCCTCCACCTGCAGCACCAGAGCCCCCAAAGGAAAAAGCATTTGACCCAAAGAGTGTCACTGTGAGTATTAATCTTCACATCTTTATAACTGAGCTCCATTTGTTCTCCACTTGTTATTGTACAGACTCATTATTATATATAGCTGTGCAATTACCCTGACATTTCCCTATGCTCCCTCACTTCACTCACTCTCCTAATTAATCCCATGGCATCTCCACACCTAAATTGTTTCAGGTCATTTGCCTCTTTGTTATATTCTCTGTACTGCTGGTTCTGACTCCTAAAACAATGTAGCAAAATCAGGATTCTTCAAAAACCTAAAGCAATTTTTGCTACAGAGCAAGGCTTATATACGTTTAAATACGGTGAATTTTTGTCTGACAGAGCTTTCAAACTAGCCCACTGGCTAAATCTAAGGCCCAAGGCTTTAATCAGTTACATAGGCTGGGGCTCGGTTGCAAAGGATGCTGGCACTGTGCTTTAAGGGTAAGGCCACACTAAGCGATAGCGTGGCGATTTGACTCGCCGCGACTATTCGCCGCGACTTTTAATCCTCAATCGCTGGCGAAACTTTGGCGCTGGCGTCTATGGGAAATCGCGCAAAATCGCCAGTGTAAAAACACACGCGGCGATCTTTTTTCTATTGTCGCTCGAAATCGCCTAGCGAGGCGATTTCGAGCGACAATAGAAAAAGATCGCCGCGTGTGTTTTTACGCAGCGATTCCCCATAGACGCCAGCGCTAAAGTTTCGCCAGCGATTGAGGATTAAAAGTCGCGGCGAATAGTCGCGGCGAGTCAAATCGCCGCGCTATCGCTTAGTGTGGCCTTACCCTAAAGAGTTTTCTCACCTTTGTGATAACTATTAGTATGATGAGACCATTTGCAATTGGTTTTCATTTTTTATTATTTGCGTTTTTTTGAGTTATTTTGCTTTTTATTCAGCAGCAGTTTGCAATTTCAGCAATCAGGTCGCTAGGATCCAAATTCCCCTAGCAACCATGCATTGATTTGAATAAGAGGCTGGAATATGAATAGGAGAAGCCTGAATAGAAAGATGAGTAAGAGAAAGTAGCAATAACATTACATTTGTAGCCTTAAGGTGGCCATAGACGTAGAGATCGCCATCTGAGCGGATCGCTCCACGATATGGCCACATTGAAGTGGGCGATATTGGGCTGATCCAATCGTTGGGCCCTATCATAATGGATCAGATACGGCGGTCGGATTGCAGAACCGCATAGATGCACAGATGCGGGATTTTTTAACCTGCCCGATCAAGATCTGCCCGACTTTCGGCCAGATATCGATCGGGGAAGCCCGTTGGATGGCCCCACACAGGCCAATAAGCTGCCGTCTCGTGTGTCTGAAGAAAAAGGCAAATAATTCAAAAGCTATAAACAATAAATAATGAAAACCAATAGAAAAGTTGCTTAGAATTGGCCATTCTATAACATACTAAAAGCTGAATCACCCCTTTAACACATACAGAGTAAAATAATCCTCTGTTATATCAGAGACTAAGAGAGCCATACTTTTTTCTTTAGTAGCCATTTATCCTCAGCTACATCATATTACAATACCTGCTAGCACCCTTATCCAAAAGAGGGCCGTCTAGCTGGAAGCCTGGGGTATTTTATTTTATGGGTTCCCATCAACTGTGTAGCTTATCATCACATATACAAGTGAATGCTTCCCGTGGGCAGGTCAGCCTTGTCATCGCCTGACTCCAATTAAATTAGAGCCATTTACACTAACTGTTCCATTCAAAAGCACAGCTTCAGATTTATGTAGGGATACAGAACATGCTCAGAAGTGAAAGTTATTATCTGCAAACACCTTGCCTTTTAATAATCCACATATAATCCATAATATATATTATATATACTGTATATTTATGCTGGAGAACAAGTTAGGGCAGCACGGTTGCTGCTTTAAGCCTATTTGCCCAGATTTGCTCGAAATAATCAACAAATAAATCATATTTTTTCCTTCCTCAGGTTGAGTTCGCTGCTGATCAAATTGAAGGTAAATCTGTTTCTCTGAGTAATAAGCTTAATTTTTATGACTTTTTTTTGGATTTAGGAGATGAAAACTGTAATCGGTAGTTACCCAGGGTGCACCCATCAGGGCATCACTAAGGGTAGGACTCCACGGGTGATTTTGGCACGATCAGACGCGCTGCACAAAAATACAATAAGCAATAGCAATGTCGGATCATGTCGCACCGTTCGTCCGACGCAACGCGACTGTTGGATTCAGACGTTGCATGCTGTGTCTGCATCCGACAGTCGTGTCGCATCGGATGGATGAACTCTGCGACGCGATCCGACATTTCCCTCTCTTACCTTATTTTCGTTGCATCCGACTTGATGCCTGCGTTTTTGCACATAGTGTTGGATCGCACCGAAATCGCCCATGGAGTCCTACCTTAAAGGTGGCCATAGACTTAAAGATCCGCTCGTTTGGCGACATCGCCAAACGAGCGGATCTTTCCCCGATATGCCAATAACAGCATGGCTATATCGGGGGTAATTCGAGCCGTATGGCCGAACGATCGAATTACGATGCGCCAAGCGCCTTCCCGATCGATATCGTGGCCAGATATCGATCGGGATGACCCGTCGGAAGCCCCCATACACGGGCAGATAAGCTGTCAAATCGGTCCAAACGACCAATATCGGCAGCTTTATCTGCCCGTGTATGGCCACCTTTAGGAGAGAGCTGGTACAATAGCAGCTACTCCAATGGGAGTGAAAGCCTTCTTTTGTAATGCTCTTTGTGTTGCCTTCGGGTGGTGGCACACAGGGAAATTGCAGCAAATCTTCGCTTTTCTTTTTTATTGTTATCTTGTTGACTTTAAAGCCTCTAATTTTTGGTTTAAGGGTGGTGGTACACAGGGATATTAGTCGCCTGCAGTAGCGCAGATTTGCTGCAGGCGACTAATATCCCCAAGTACCACCACCCTTAAACCAAAAATGAGAGGCTTTAAGGTTAACAAGATAACACTGAAAAAGAAAGGGGGATAAAGGGTCACTTCTGGACCTTTTTGGTGAGGTTAACCCCCTTCTTCTGTGCCCGAAATGGGGCGAGGAAGCGTATTATTACTAGTGCAGGGAGGACAATTGTGTATATATATTTCCAACTCAGCATTATATATGACCATGGGCAACATTTCTGTAACCGTCCTTTACTAACTTGCTGTTGTGCCAAAGACCTGAGCAATCTGGCAGCAACAATTACTTGTCCACAGGCAACCACTCCTAAAGGAAAAAATATTAATTACACCTGAAACAAGCAGATTCTATTCAAAGGAAATAGAGTTTAGCTAATATAGAGAAATATAAAGCTAGATGGAGAGGATGGAAAGGATAGAAGATTAGACTCGCAGAACAATGGCTCTTAATTACGGAGACTGGAATGAACGACATGTGCCCCTGGAATGAGCTTGGACTAAACTATAATAATCCCTTTACATCTCTGATGGGTTGTACAGTAATCTAACACCTAGAGTGCCTCATTGCTCTGACAGGGGAAACCTCTCAGCTGTTAAGCCATATTTCATTTGTCACTGTGATTGTGAAAGTGTTTATGTGCACTCTTTGTGTTTGTTGTGCCTATTCAATCATACACTGTATAGTATTGTACTACAGGGGGGACAAATACAGCAATAAATATACACATCATAAAAGACACAAGAAAAAGCAGTTCCCTGCCCCATAGAAATGTGATATATGTATTGTTCCCATTCAGCATACTATCTATCTATATATATATATATATATATATATATATATATATATATATATATATATATATATATATTAAAGAGGTGGTTTACCTTTAAGTTAACTTCTAGTATGTTATAGAACGGCTAATTCTAAGCAACTTTTTTTATAGTTTTTAAATTATTTGCCTTTTACTTCTAACTCTTTCCAGCTTTCAAATGAGGGTCACTGACCCCAACTAAAAGCAAATGCTCTGTAAGGCTACAGATAATTCTATTGCTACATTGTATTGCTCATCTTTCTATTCAGGCCTTCGCCTATTTATATTTCAGGCTCTTATTTAAATCAATGCATGGTTGCTAAGGTAATTTGGACCCTAGCAACCAGATTGCTGAAATCGAAAACTAAAGAGCTGCTGAAAAAAATGCAAAATTACTTGAAAAGCACAAATAACACAAAATAAAAACCAATGTCTCAGAATATCAATTTCTACAAAGTTAATTTAAAAGTGAACAACTCCATAAAAAAAGAATATATATATATATAGATATGCCTTGATCTTGTCACACAGTGTTTCAGGGGTGTTGCTATTTTGCTAAAATATGAAAAGAAAATGTCAGCAAGAATATTTGTGCCCACAGAATTCAAAGAGGCTTTCCAGCTGTTTGACCGCACCCCAAAAGGAGAGATGAAAATCACATACGGCCAGTGTGGGGATGTGCTGAGAGCTTTAGGGCAAAATCCCACCAACGCAGAGGTGCTGAAGGTTCTGGGGAGACCCAAGCCAGAAGGTAAGAGAGAGGGGGCCGGTGCTGGAGGGAAGCTAATATGGGTATCAGACCTGTTATCCAGAATGCTCAGGGTTTTCCAGATAAGGAATCTTTACACAATTCAGATCTCCACACTTTAAGGGGGTTATTTACTAAAATTTTAATTAATAACCCAAATAAATCTGATTTTTCTGACTTTTTTCCCGAATCGCTCGTTCTTTTCGAGTTTTTGCCTAAAAAAGTTGCATTTTCGGCAGTGGTGTATCTATATATTACTGGGCCCATAGCAAATTATTTTTCTGGCTTCCAAAATGTCTAGAGGTTGACCTGTTTTACCAATATTCATTGAAACTGTATATGAATTCGGGCACTGTGGGGCCCCTTATACCTCCTTGGCCCCCTGCAGCTGCAGGGTCTGCTTCCTCTGTAGTTACACCCCTGATTTTCAGGCTAAAGCCAGCATAGACTACGAAAACTTCAAATTGAGATAGGTGCCTCTCCGATTGACATATAAAGAACATGTCTGAGATGGTGGATTTTTGGATTTGGGCTTTTTGTAGCATCGGGGTATAATAAATCTCAAAATATTTGAGGGTTTTTTTTTAATGAAAAATTCGAGTATTTGCCCCAAAAGGTCTGACCAGATAAATTCAAAGGTTAAGTAAATAAACCCCTAAATGTATTAAAATTAAATTTTAACATTAAAACCCAATGGATTGTTTTGCCTCCAATTAAGATTAATTATATAGTTGGAATAAAGTACAAGCTACTGTTTTATTATTACTGAGAAAAAAAGCAAATATGCTTTAAATTTTTGAATAATTTGATTAAAATAGAGTCTATGGGAGACAGCCGTTATTGTGGGTTACTGGGTAATTGATCCTAAACCTGTACAGATATTTGGATACAATATCATCATTGAGAGGTCACATATTAAAGTATAAGGTATCTTATACCTAAACTGCATCCAGGATTTGGTTCCAAATTGAATCCCAGCACAATATGCAGAATTTGGATGGGGAGAAATGGACTGAATTAAATTTGAAAGTACGGTCTCATTCATTCAGACTTGGTGGAGGATTTGGTATTCAGCTGAATACAAAAAATTTTCTCTACATCCCAGATTTGGGAGTTTAAGGAGTCGTGCCTCATTACCTAAGGTCCTAAGCAGCAAACTGCATTAGGGCGAGGGGTAATGTGCAAAAAAAAAAACGGGTGTTTTTTTTTGCACTTTGCATCTTACTCCACTATTTGTAAATGAGGCCTTGGAACATAAAGGCAAAACAGTGTGGCAACCACATTGCTAGATAATTGCTGCACTATGTCTCCCTGCTTAATACCTTTCCCAGCACCCCCTGCAAGGCCAACCAATAACTACAGAACGGATGAAAAGCAGACAATAAGCAGACCCAATTAGCAGACAATCCTGGGTATTAATATCCTCCTTTACGAAAGTTATCTGAGCGTGAGGATTTTCTGGCTTATCCCAGCATGCCTTCCATGTGATAAAAATGCAAAGCCCTCCACACCTGGTGTCGCAGCACAATTTAAGAGAGACAATCTAAGCCCCTTCTCTTGGTCTATGCAATATAAAAAGGGGGAGAGCTTATGGCTGCAGCTAACTCAGAATTATTGTAATCTCACCACTGCTATTTTTGGGGACCAGTCAACCTATATTCAGAAGCGAGGGGAGGGATGAACTTCTCGGTATTAGAGAGACAGGAGAGGCCTGGATTACTCTTCTCTGGGAGATAAGAACAAGAGAGACAAAGCATTCAGCGGTGGAATCTCTGGCTATGTAGGTTCAGATATAGAAGGGAAAGCTTCTTGTTCTTGACGCTGAGCTGGGGAGGGCTGACATTTCCACTAAGCTGGGCTATGCCTGTTGTTATCCATGAATGGTGTCCATGACAGGGCACAGAAAAGCCCTAGGGCCTTTGGATCTTATGAGATCACCGGTAGAAGTCTGGATTCCAGGCTTTGGACTGGATACTGGAATTCCTGCAGCCATGGGCATCCAGTCAGGTTATTAGTAGAATGATATTACAGCAGTCTATGATGTGAAGTGTGCCAGTCCTTTACAACTCCAGAAGATCTCTGCTAGAGATTCAGTTTTAAGGTTAACACTTCTGGGACAGGAAATGTTTTTCTGCCAGTAATCAACAACCCTTGCAAGACCTATAGAATTTTGGATATTTTCACATCTTTCAATAAAGCCTTGAACATGATTTACATAGTTAACAAAGTCCATCAAGTTCAACCCCTCCAAATGAAACCCAATATCCATACACACACCCCTCCCTACTTTCACATAAATTCTATATACCCATATCTATACTAACTATAGAGTTTAGTATCACAATAGCCTTTCATATTATGTCTGTCCAAAAAATCATCCAAGCCATTCTTAAAGGCATTAACTGAATCAGCCATCACAACATCACCCGGCAGTGCATTCCACAACCTCACTGTCCTCACTGTGAAGAACCCCCTACGTTGCTTCAAATGAAAGTTCTGTTCCTCTAGTCTAAAGGGGAGGCCTCTGGTACGGTGATCCTCTCTATGGGTAAAAAGGTCCCCTGCTATTTGTCTATAATGTCCTCTAATGTACTTGTAAAGTGTAATCATGTCCCCTCGCATGATTTGTCTTCTTTGTGCTGAAGCCTCTTATATCCCTAGGATGAAAATCTATTCTAATCTGAATTTATTTCCTGGCAGAAATGAACACCAAACTCTTGGACTTTGAGACTTTCCTACCGATGCTCCAGCACATCTCTAAAAACAAGGACCAGGGTTCATATGAGGACTTCGTAGAAGGGCTACGTGTCTTTGATAAAGAAAGTAACGGCACTGTTATGGGCGCTGAGCTGCGCCATGTGCTTGCCACCCTGGGTAAGACTTAGCCAGAAGAAGGTCAGCTCAGAATGGAATGGTTTTGTTATTCTGAAAATATCTTTGCTCATTAGGCTTGATTAGAACCAGGCTTAGAAGCTGATCTCTTTGTCATGTCCTCCTGATTTGGTGCAGATTTGTATCCATTTCTCACAAAGGCAGTAATAGGTTTACCTCCCATGCAGGTGAGAAACTGCAAGAGAACGAGGTAGAACAGCTGATGGCTGGACAGGAAGATGCTAATGGATGCATCAACTACGAAGGTATGATTCTCGCATCTTCTCTCCATGCTCATTGAGAAATTTCACTAGACTCCAACCTTGCCTTTTGCTTCACACTCCAGATTCCCACACAATAGTTTTCCTTTCCTGATGAAGGCAAAAGACATGCCTCAATGTATTCTCCACAGGATTTCCAAGAAGTAGCCACGATTCTGTAGACTACATAATCTTATATATCCAACTCTTTCTAATTCATCTGCCAGCATGACCTTTTCTGGGTGTACTTGTTATAACCCATTGACCCATTTCTACAGGGTAGATCGTCCTCTGCAGACATGGATTTCAAGTTACAGAGATCCATACAGGTCTCTAGCATGTGGACCTTCAGCGTTTTTCATCTTCTGTACAATAAAGCGGGGTTATAAAGCAGTTATGCTTACAATTACTGACTTAATACTATTTTTCCATTCTTTGCAGCCTTCATCAAGCACATAATGTCTGAATAAAGCCCATGGTAAGTCTATCCCTTTTGGCATTTTCTATAGCCCCTTTGCTGTGCCAAGTGTTGCCGGACAACACCGAATCTGGAAACAATAAATATATGGTCAGAACCACAGATTTTAAGATAGACAACCAGTCACAGGATCATAGAACTGTGCATTGCATGTATCCATGGTGGTAAGAATTCCCATTAGACAGTTCTTATTTCTTAGCATTTATTTAAGTTATATGCAGTGTTGGTCAAACCCTGATGTTAAAGGACTACAGCTCCCAGCACTCTTTATCCCTTGCAATGTGAAGTTGGTAGGGGCTGTACTTCAGCAACATTTGAACAGCAGTGTTTGAATCTGCTTTGGTTTTAGCCCTATGATCAGGAGTTCCATTAATAAATGCTTTCTCGATGTTGTAGGAGCACTGGTGGATCAGTAAATCGGTCAATCAGTTGGACAGGTCAAACTTTATCCTTTTCAATGGTTATGTGAGGGCAAAGATGGATTATACTGCATGTGATATTGAGGCGAGGCCTTTGGCTTTGAGCTTCATGAATGTCCAAGAATCCTTTCCATGGGTTGGAAGCCCCATTGAAGGAGTAGGCTGTTTTCTATGAGATATTTATATGTAATACTGGATTAGCTGGGTATGTCTCTGAGTCCCATTGCAAAGTCATTTTCAGATCCCTGAAGGTCAGAAGATGTCTAGTTTCACAAACATGTATAGATATGGGACCTATTATCCAGAATGTCAGGACCTGGGGCTTTCCAGATAACCGATCTTTCTGTAATAAGTATCTTCATACCTTAAATCTACTAGAAAATCATGAAAACATTAAATAAACCCAATGGGCTGGTTCTGCTTTCAATAAGGATTAATTATATCTTAGGTGGGATCAAGTACAAGCTACTGTTTTATTATTATTATTATTATTATAGAGTAAAAAGAAAATAATTTTTAAAAATTTGGATTGTTTTGATAAAATGGAGTCTGTGGTAGATGGCCTTTCCGTAATTTGGAACTTTCTAGATAATGGATTCCATACCTGTATTGACAATTCTTATAAATCAGAGTTACAATGGTGCTAAGTCATTTTAGCTGCAAGCTATTACTGATGACATAGTATCTAAAATGAATCTCTACACCACTAATAGTAATTGTTTTTATTTTTTAACAGAACGTGACCAATTCCTGATCCTCCCTTCGGCTGTCCTCCAGAGTCTGAATTCTAGGCATCCCTAAAAGGAAGATACACCTAAAAGATGAAGCTGTGCTCTTCAGAAATGCCCTGTTCGCTTGTAAATTATTTGGGATATTTTTTTTTCTCCCACTGACTTTTCACCAAATAAATTTTACCAAGGAAAAGTTACATTTCTTGTGTTCTAAATTTGAAGCTCTTTTTAGGTTTCATTAAAAAGTGTTTTTTGTAGCAAAAGCTTGTAAAAATGTCAAGATGCAAAAAAAAAAATTCTTCTGAATGTTTGTAAATTAGCCTTTAGGGCAGTGATCACCAACCAGTAGCTCGTGAGTAACATGTTGCTCTCCAACCCCTTGGATGTTGCTCCCAGTGGCCACATAGCAGGTGTTTACTTTTGAATTCCAGGCTTGGATGCA
Source organism: Xenopus laevis (assembly GCF_017654675.1). Taxonomy (NCBI): domain Eukaryota; kingdom Metazoa; phylum Chordata; class Amphibia; order Anura; family Pipidae; genus Xenopus; species Xenopus laevis. Next base: position 6,200,242 of record NC_054387.1, on the reverse strand, counting down.
CATTTTGGCTGCATAAAAACCAGATGTACTGCCAAACAGAACCTCAATGTAGGTTGACAATCCACATAGGGGCTACTAAATGGCCAATCACAGCCCTTATTTGGCGCTCCAGGAACTTTTTTCATGCTAGTGTTGCTCCCCAACTCCTTTTACTTCTGAATGTTGCTCATGGGTTCAAAAGGTTGGGGATCCCTGTTTTAGGGCATAGGCACACAGGCAGATTATGGGAAATTTAGTCGCCTGGCGACTAATCGGCTTTTCTGCGGGGCGACAATCTCCCAGAACTGTCTTCCGTCTGCCATAATGAGAAAACTCCAGCGCCAATGCACTTGCGGCGCTTCGATTGCCGAAGTCGCCCGAAGTTTCCTCGAGGCAACTTCGGAAATCGAAGCGCTGCGAGTGCATTGTTGCTGCCGTTTTCTCATTATGGCAAGCGCAAGGCAGTTCGGGGAGATTGTCGCCCCGCAGAAGAGGCAATTAGTCGACATGCAACTAAATCTCTCTGAATCTGCTCGTGTGCCCTGCCCTTATAGTGTTTGAGAACAACTGATTTTATTTAATATAAACGTCTCAAACGACTCAGTATGCAGTTTAAAACCCTACATGGGCTCAACGTGTTATTTGTATAGTTCCGATTTGGCCCATAACTTCGTTCTGCAGATCAGCCAAGAGCAGCTTATTTCTCAGCCTGGACAAATGAGCTGATCTTTCTATGTAGGAGCAGCTTTTATTCTTGATCCATCCATAACATCATTACAGAATGCCACACCGAGTTTATTCCAGTTTATTCATTGGAAGGCGTGAAATAAATGGGCCTCATTCTTCCTATTCCTGATAATATCTTGGTCAGAAAACCACTTTGGCTGTCTAGGACCATGTACTGTAAAAATCTGGGGCCCTCTTTGACTTACTAAATATATATATATATATACAGTGGCGGAACTAGATATTACTGGGCCCCACAGCAGATTATTTTTCAGGCCCCCAGGTTGACCAGTTTTACCAATATTTATTTAAATTGTATATGAATTAGGACATATATATATATATATATATATATATATATATATATATATATATAGATATATATATATATATATATATATATATATATGGAACATGGAGAAGCACTCACCAAAAACACATCATGGCTGGGTGCAGGTAAACTGTGTACAAAATAGCACTTAACAGGCTCATTTAGAGTAACCGATTTTAATAGAAAAACAATAGAAAGTCCAACGTTTCGATCACATAAAAGTGATCTTTCTCAGGGAAGTTCTATGGGAAGGTCAAGAGCTATGAATATACTGTCAATTATATGTTTGATGATGTCATCGGTTATAATCGGAGTGATATAACGTCAACTCAGTGTTCCATGACCTTGGCCTTTGGCCTCGTGTTTTTATATGGTCATGGAACTCCTCGGTAACTTATAATATCATTATATTTTACAAGAGGGGGAACTTTATTCACTATATATTCTATGCCCACTTGACACACACACACTGTCTTTTATAAGCTGCAGTAGGGTATCTGGTCCATCTACACAAATAAGGCAATGAGTATAAGTCTACATTTAAATTCTGGTATTTTAATCCACAACCTTGAAGCCTCCACCATTCTGGTAAAAATAGCCTCTCAATCCCAGTAAATATAGAGTAAACTCTCATCTCAGGGAGATAAGGGAAAGGCTTCCTACCAAAGAAGGCTTGGGGGTCTGCACTGCCCCCAGAGACACTTGTGATAATCACTCCCCCCCTCTTCCAAAAGTCAATCACCGATTACACCTTTAAAGGAGTACGACATGCATGTATCCCAATAGCTCCAAAAATATATAATATCAGCTTATCAGTGTCTGGCAAATATCAGTGTTGGAAAGGGTCCCTGTCACCAATACATAACACCCTATGCACTGTAGTATTTAATATATATAACAGCCACATGCTCAATAATAAAATAAAGGTGTACATGCCCTAAAAGTACCATAAATACATACGGAATAGTGTAAATAATAAAAATATTAGATGTCTCAATCACTTGACCATATAAAGAAGGGATTCTTAGCCTATGTGCTTGGGAATCAAAAATGGGTCCCTATGCAGTGGGGCTTCTGTCTTCAATATAAAACAACCATTAAATGAGAAAAGCTGATATACAGAAAATACATATTAGCAGTGTAAAACTGCCAACACCATGAACACACAACAGAACGCAAAATGATTCAAAATGGCAAAAGTGCTCATTCTATCCAAATAATCCACATTTTTGAAAATGATTTCCTTTTTCTCTGTAATAATAATAGGGATGCACTGAATCCAGGATTCGGCCTTTATCAGCAGGATTCCGTCAAATCCTTCTGCCAGCCAAACTGAATACGAACCCTTATTTGCATATGCAAATCAGGGGTGGGAGGGAAATCGTGATTTTTTTGTCACAAAATATGAAGTAAAAAATGTTTTCCCCTCCCCACCCATAATTTGCATACCGAATCTTTCGGGCAAATACCAAAAGATTCGGTATTTGGCGGAATCTTTCGCAAAGGATTTGGGGGTTCGGCCGAATCCAAAATAGTGGATCCGGTGCCTCCCTAAATAATAAAACATTAGCTTGTACTTGATCCCAACTAAGATACAGTCTAATTAATCCTTATTGGAGGCAAAACCAGCCTGTTGGGTTTATTTAATGTTTACATGATTTTCTAGTAGACTTAAGGTATGGAGATCCAAATTACAGAAAGGCCCTTTATCCAAAAAAAGCCCAGGTCCCGAGCATTCTGGATAATATTTCCTGTATATGGAAATATTTTATAAGTTATTCATGGCTTGTGTATCTCATAGACACTTTAAGCCCATACATGCATTCCACACGATTCATGCATCTGCTATGCATACTTAAACAACATAGACTTTATGCACAAGAAAGCCACCATTCTTGCTGCAGATAGTAAGCACCTAGAATCCTAACACCAGGTGGAGTCTATCCTAGGAATTTAGGATACTGTTATTAAGTGCTTGCAACCCAAAGGCTGTAAAATGTAGATTACAAATATTGTATATCTAGTTATGGCTGATGGTTTGATATACACAGTATATTGGGAGATAATACAACACTGCCACCTGTTGTTATCTTCTAATCATTACGGTTGCACAAACCCCTGGAAATGTCAGCTGCAATGGGCAAAACAGGTATTGTTCACACAAACTGCCTGCCATTTTTTTGCGCTTCCTATAGAAATGACATCACAACATCAAAAAAATCCCTTATTGCTGGGCTCCAAGGTTTTTTCAAATTAAAAAAAGGGAATATAAAGGGGAGGTGGGCTACAGAACATTATAAACCATGCCCACTTTTAAAAGACAACTCCCTCTTTAACGTCATATTTAAAAAAAGACAAGGTTGTCGTTTTAGGATTCGTATTGTCCAGTAAAATAAGGTTTGGGCATTGCAAAAGAGGTATACCGGAGACCCCTACTGGTAAATAACCAGTACAATCATCTCAGCTATTCAATGGGGAAATATTTATCAAACACTAAAACAAAGTTGCCGGAGAGAATTTTCAGTTGTTTACTTGTATAGGATAAATTTGGGGTCATATTAATCAAATCAGAGCAAACCCTATTTACACCTTTCAACTCAAGTGCGCAGCATTACAGGGCAACAATATTAACCACAACAACCCCTCATATTCCTTTCGTACCATTGAAACTGGAGAGCTGCTGAATAAAAAGCTAAATAACTCCAAAAACCACAAATAATAAAAAAATGAAAACCAATTGCAAATTGTCTCAAAATATCCCTCTCTACATCATACTAACAGTTAAATCAAAGGCGAATAACTCCTTTAAAGCTTCAGATCCAGTTCCACCAAGCACTTGGAATCAGCTGAATCTGAATTCGGCCGGAAAAAAAAGGCAGAATCCCGAATTGAATTGTGGATTCAGTGCATCCCTAATTGTTGTATCTTTCAGCTCACAAATGTTAAATGGGGAAAATAGTAGAGAACAACAAAAGAGGGGTTTTGAAATGTTGACAATAAAGGGCTGTGACCTATGGTATTGAAATGTTGATAATAAAGCTCTCCAACCTCAGGAACCCCCTCTGTGGTATAGAAATGTTGATAATAAAGGTTTCTGAATTCAGCAACCCCCATCATGGTAGTGAAATGTTTATAATAAAAGCCCTGTCCTGAGAAAGGCACCTCACTATAGCATCCAAGCACTGAAAACATTGTAGTCTTCTGTAGAACCAAACCATAGGTATTAAATAGGCTTAGACCTAAAGAAGAGACCTGCACCTGACTCAAACCCGTTGCTCCTCCACCTGCACCCTACCCTAACCCTGTGCGGCCCTCTCTTTATATACCTGCGCCTGTCACTGTGACATCACGAAAGGGGCTGGGGCCTGCTCGAGTATATAAATTAAGGAGCGCAGAGGCAGAAGTAGGCCACAGGCAGAGTGAATTGAGGCTAAAGTTCTGAAGACAACGTGCAGAAGCCGGCCTGAACCCTTCTGACCCACGGGCTTCGGGCTGGCCCATACATCACTGCCCCTGTGGATAAAAACATTGACAATAAAGCATAAGGTTTTGGATAGATGTATTTGCATGGCAGAAATTGTTTTGCGTACTCTGCACCTTATGCCACATTTTTTATCTATTATCTAAACCAGGACAGAAGTGCCCTTGGAATGAGCACTAAGAGATGAGGTTTTGAGTCCCTTTTTGCGCTTGTGCTTAAATATAGATTTAAGGCAAGGGCTGGTCAACATTTCTACTTGACAACATGCAAGTAGAAACAAAAGCATTTAAAGAGGCCAAGGTTAAACGAGGGGACATGTTGGAAATTTCCATTGTGTATCGGGGTGAGTGGCATTGAAGGTTGGGTGGATGATGAGAATGCCTCAGAATATCAAGCAAACACTTGCAATCTATTGAGAGGAAAATGTGAGATCAGGCCTGGCTGTGCCGCATGAGTTTAAGCAGCGAGCCTATTCATACGGAATAGAAAAGACGTATTCATCATAGCATAGGGCACCATGTTCACAAGCCTGGTTTGGCAGAAGAATGGCATGATTATATTATTTAAATAGAACAGACAAAAGGGGAAGAACATACTAGTAATGGGGCATAGATGGGAATTGTGAGGTTACAAGTTGTGTATTTTCCATTTAAAGGAACCGGATATCTGCAAGAAGTTTGTATGCAGTTTGTAGGGGACCACAGGCCTGGGTGCAAAAACTGCACCCAGATACAACCCTCCAGTCTGTCCACCTGTCGGGACATATGTCGTCCTTTATATTGCATATATTCTTGTAGCATTCTCTACTGGGGGGGGGAGGTATTTGCATCCATTGCTCCCACAGTAGTTGTGTCACTTATGCCTTGAGTTTTAGGGCTAGCTACACCCCTACATCAAGGTTCCCTAAAATGCTCACTAAGGCAACATTTATTCCCCCAGTCTGCCAAACTATTCAACAAAATATTAATCATTGCTTTTAGGCATAAATGCAGACTTTAAGTTTTCTTTTCTTGATGAGAATGCCCATTTTGGTGCCAGATATAATATTGTTAACATTAATATGCCTACAGTATAAGTGCCACATCTAACATTGGCATGAAGAGTTCTTCTATCAGCAGAAGTTCACATCACCTGATTTGCTGGCATCAGTGAGGCCATCTCCCATGAAATTATAAGTACTGTGATAAGTAATTATTGTCTGTCTCCTATTCTCAAGCTCCAATGGGAGATTGTGTAACCAGTTCTCTAATAACAAGACTCGGTTTCAGACAATTACCTCTCTTGATGCCTCAGGGAGGTTTGGCAATTAAAGATCATTAAACATCAAATAGTTAGAGGCAAGGCAGGGAGTGCAGACATTCTGGGGCATTCAAAACACAGAAGCTTTACTGGATCTGCTGCATTCATTCTGAATACCCTATAATAATAATACTTCTGTATCCTACAGCCAGAGAGACAGCTCAGGATCTATAAGCCCCTTATTCTGCATAATTCTGCGCTGGCCTCCAAACACAGAAGCAGCTCAGGATCCATGTAATACTGCTTGTATGTCCAAAAAACAGCAGCTGGAGATCAATAAATCTCTTATAGCATATAATATGTGTTTACCAGCTTTCCCTAATTCCCAAAATAGTCCAAAATAGTGGATTTGGTGCATGCCTATGCATTGTATATTGCTCCGCTGAACAACAACAGAGGGAGAGGAAACATGATTTTTGCTTTAAATTACTTGTGCAAATTAATACTTTTAGAGGCAGATTTATTAAGGATCGAGTTGTGTTTTCCAGGTTATTTATTTATTTATTTTTTTAAACTCAAATTTTCCGAGATTTATTATACCCCAACTGTGGAAATTGCTTGAATTCATTAATACACCATTTAAAACCTGGTGTGGTCATGTAGGAGTCAATGGCACAGGTCCCTTGAACCATTTGAAGATGTTAATAGCCTTCATGATGTTTGAATTTTTTTGGGGGGCTTTCTTAAATGAAAAACCATTGGAGTAGTGAGTTCATAGTGAGTGCCCATATGTAATTAAAGGCACTAAGTTTGCCCAGGAGCAGTAACCCATAGCAACCAAGAAGGTGTTTGCTTTTAAACATGTGACCAGGGAATGCTACCTGCTGATTGGTTGCTATAGGTTACTGCCCCATGGCAAACTTAGTGCCTTTAATTACATAACCCCCTTAGTGTTTTGTGCTTCTCGCTTTTATTTTTAGAAGCCATAAACAGTATTGATAGGATCTCAGTGGGCAGAAGGTAAAATTACTACAGCATCTTCCTCCGTCTAGTGCAGGTAGAGGTTCAACGAGGGGCATAATTAGAGGCTTGTTTCCAAAAATTTAAAAAATTGATCAAGAACTCCACCTGCTTGCATTGCTTGCCAGACACCACCAGTCTTTACTTCAATCATACGGTTGCTTGTCAGCCCTTGATTTGTTCATATATGCAAGATCTAATTATTTGTGACAGTCATCATACTGCTACCCCTGTGCTGTGCCAGCCATAAACTATGTCTCCTAAGGGTGCCATAAGACTGTAGCACAGTACAGGGTTTAAACACCTGTGTAGCAAAGGCATTTCCCATATTATACTCTTATATCCCCGGAAAACAGAAGTGGTTATAGATCTATAAACCACTTATATCAAATAATAAATTGCTCTGGATCTAGAAACTCTTCATGTCAATTAATTATGCTGTAAGCTAATACCTAGGCAGTGAGAAGAAAATGCTTATGTTCTGAAGAAAGAAATGACTTCAGTGGGAAAGGTGAAACATTTGTTTGTCTCTTTATTTTACACAGTCATTGCCTGCTCATATTGTTAATTTGTAGAAAGATAAAATTACAATTGTGTTCATTGTGTTCTTGTGTGTAGTGCAGCAAAGTTTGGTGCAAAAAAAACTTTAGTATACTATAGAATGGCTAATTCTAAGCACTTTTTCAATTGGTCTTCATTTTTTCTTTTTTATAGTCTTTGAATTATTTGCCTTCTTCTTCTGACCTTTTTACAGCTTTCAAATTGGGGTTACTGACCCCATCTAAAAACAAATGCTCTGAAAGGGTACAAATGTATTGCTATTACTACTTTTTATTACTCGTCTTTCTATTCAGGCCCTCTCTCATTCATACCACAATCTTTTATTTAAATCATGCATGGTTGCTGGGGTAATTTAGACCCTAGCAACAAGATTGCTGATATTGCAAACTGGAGAGCTGCTTGATAAAAAGCTAAATATCTCAAATAATAAAAAATGAATTCCAATTGCAAATTGTCTCTGAATATCACTCTCTGCATCATACTAAAAGTTAACTCAAAGGTGAACAACCTCTTTAAAGTACTTGCAAATATATAGTGAATAAAGTACCCCCTCTTGTAAAATATAAGGATATTATATGTTACCGAGGAGTTTCATGACCATATAAAAGTACGAGGCCGAAGGCCGAGTGTTTTTATACAGGTCATGGAACTCCGAGGTAACTTATACTATCCTCATATTTTACAACTGGGGGTACTTTATTAATTATAATACACAAATTTTAGTGAGTCATGTGACAGAAATTACATCACTACTCACCGTTTATAACTGATGACATCACTACTCACCATTTATAAGGATATAATTTACAAGATATTCACGGCTTTTGTGCAAAAACGGAACTAGAGGGGGGCGGGCCCTGGCGCAGGACGCGCAGCCGGGCCCCCGCCCCCCTTCGTAAACCCGGAACTGGCCGCCGAACATGCAGCAGGCGGACTGCTGGGGGGCCCTGAGGGGGTGCGGGCCCTGGCCCGCTCGCAACCCCTGCTCACACGGTAGTTCCGCCCCTGCTTTTGTGTATTATATAGTGAATAAAGTACCCCCTCTTGTAAAATATAGGGATGTTATAAGTTACCGAGGAGTTTCATGACCGTATAAAAACACGAGGCCGAAGTCTGAGTGTTTTTATACAGGTCAAGGAACTCCGAGGTAACTTATAATATCCTCATGTTTTATAACTGAGGGTACTTTATTTATTATAATACACAAGATTCAGTGAGTCATGTGACAGAAATGACATCAGTACTGACCGTTTATAAGGATATAATTTACACGATATTCATGGCTTTTGTGTATTATATATATATATAATAACAGGCTGCAGGTCATTGGGTCCAGTTTGGGAACGGGTCTGAACAGGATAGGGGACACCTTTGGTTGGTTTATGCCTGTTTTTCTGCACTTTGCACCCTGCACTACCTTTTTAAATGTTTTAAACTTAACACCTGGCCAGCATAAAAGTGGAAACTATTTTTCAAGGGGCATAAAAATTCTGTACCTGAAAAATATGACAAAATGAACAGCTAGGAAAGACTCTGTGGTGTAATACACATTTGTAAAGTGTAACTATTGCCGGGGTTAAACATTAGACAAATTTTTCTATGTAAACAAAGGCTGTAGGTCAAAGTAGTACAGCACATGGAAGAAGAACAGAATGAGATCAAAAAAAATGTTTTCCAGAATGAAATATCAGTTGACGTAGTTGCTGCATGGTATTTATCTGAACAAATGTCTAAAATATATGTACATGTGGAAAAAAAGCATTTAACATTGCTGGACTGTTGCTAACCTGACCGAAATAGCAACGGGCATAAATACAAAGCATTACAGCACAGGCCCCTGAGAAAAGGAACACAGATGGGTAGGTGGGAGTCATGCCTGTAGTTTATTTTGAGGATACCTTAATATGGTTGGCAAACACTATGATAATATTTTGGAGCAAAAGAGCCCAGTAAGGCAGTTGGATACAGAGGCTGAAAAATATGGAGCACTAATGAAGAGGAGAGCACTAATGAATCTTTCCTACTTGAGTGCAAGCTTTCGTGAGCAGCACCCTCTTTATTTCTAGTGTGTCTTTTTATCTGTATGTGTGGATGCATTTACCCATCTCCTCTTACAGTACTGCAAAATAAGTTGTTATTTTTGCCTGGCCAAACGTTTTCATACTTGTTGCAGCGGTATGAATGGGGGTGGGACTAAACTCTTAGCAAGGCTATAGAAACATAAAAACATTTTAATACCCATCATTCTCTAGTTCTGAAGTTGGCCATTTGGCTGGGCCCCCTTAGCCTGTAACTAGTTACAGATACATAGAAACATTGGGGTAACAGTCACCCTGCTATAGTTCCAGGGAGATCCAGGGCACAAATAAGCTCTCACCCCAAATCTCCCCCTAACTGTCCTTCAGGCTGGGCCCCCTTAGCTCATAACAAGGTTACACATATATAGAAACATTGGGGTAACAGTCACCCTGCTATAGTTCCAGGGGTACCCAGGGCACAAATAAACACTCACCCCCAAATCTCCCCCTAACTGACCTTCAGACTGGGCCCCCTTAGCTCATAACAAGGTTACAGATATATATAAACATTGGGGTGTCACCCTGCTATAGTTCCAGTGATACCCAGGGCACAAATAAGCATTCACCCCAAATCTCCCCATAACTGTCCTTCAGGCTGGGCCCCCTTAGCTCATAACAAGGTTACAGATATATAGAAACATTGGGGTGTCACCCTGCTATAGTTCCAGGGGTACCCAGGCCACAAATAAGCACTCACCCCAAATCTCGCCGTACCTGGCTTTCAGGCTGGGCCCCCTTAGCTCATAACAAGGTTACAGATATATATAGAAATATTGGGGTAACAGTCACCCTGCTATAGGTTTTGTAAAAAGGATAAACCGAATCTCATATCCAGTGAGAAATTCAATACATGTATAAGTACAAGTTCAGTGAGGTCTGATAAGGTTACTCTACCTTTAATTAGGTTTGCCAACTTTTCTGGATAAAAATACCGGCCTTCCTATATATTTATTGTTTTTCCCTATTAATAACATTGGGATCAACCATCATTTTTATTTTGAGGCCAATACTGGCAGACTAACACCAGGAGAAAACCTCTCCTCCCCATTCATACCTCTAGCTAGGGCTATATGCAACTTACCTTGATAAATACAGGATAAACAAATTTTACAGCTGTAATAGTTCAAAAACTGACTTGTAACTGTAACTTACAGTGGGAAATAATTCAGCACAAATAAATATGCTACTGTACCAGCCTTCTGGAAGGGAGGATTCAGTGGAAGTGTTGTGTGTGGTGTTCATGATGGGTGATCGGTGCCTCAGATTAGAATGCTGTAAAAGAAATCAAAAATATACAGTAAAATCTCACTGTTACGTTTCCGGCATTTTACATTGTTTTTTGTGGTCTCACTTTTATATTATGCATAATACATTGCTCTGATTTTACATTTTCTGGGATTTGCACCATTTTTTCTGGTCCCCTGAAAAAACGTAAAATAGGGGGTTCTACCATATGGTGAAAGGTTTACACCCTTGATTAAATATAATAAAGATTAAAGGGCCATATGTCTGCCATGATAGTTTTTATCAGTTCCATTACTCTTCCAGCTTAATGGCATTTATACAAAGGATTTACCCTGTGTTCCTGTGCAGTGGATATTCGTTTACAGCATGGGAAGGCAGGAGTTAACTGATCAAAGTCTTCTCTATGGGGACTGTACTTACGGGAGTTGATATAAGTGCTGAATTTGGACCTACACAATTTTATCTGCATTCAGCATTTACATGCTTTCCCATGGGAACAGCCCCCATAGAGGAGATGCAGGTTGGGTTAACCCCTATGTTCCTGTGTGATGGAAAGCATAAAACACTTACATTGCACAAGAGTGAAGGTGCAAGTGCCTGTGTATAAGAGCCCTTTATAAAAAAAAAGTCAGGTTCAGTTTCCTGATAAAATGTATCTACAGATTTCTCAACAGTAGAAATAAACCCGAATTTTTTTTTCTTGTGAGATAGAGATTGATTACACTTCAGTGTACAGAGTGCAATGGTGCAATTTTAAAAGCTGCAGTGCTTAGCTGTGCTTTAGGATAGCTGCAGATGGGGCAATACACTATTTTATTTTAAGGGGGTTGTTCCCCTTCCAGCACTTTTTTTTTCTGTTGGTTTCAGACAGTTTACCAAAGATAAAGACTTTTTCCAATTACTTTCTATTTTCAAAGTGTGACCATTTTTCTAAGATTGAAGTGTAAGTCTAATTATTTTCAAATAATCGTGAAAAAAACGTAAAATGTGGACTTTATTGTTTTCAGTCGGATGAAAAACGAGAAAAAGTCTCATTGGAAAAAGCTTTAAATTTGCCAAAGACACTACTCCTGCTGCCAATTTGCCATTTCATTATCACTAGGGATGCACCAAATCCAGGATTCGGTTCAGTGGCGTAACTAGATATTACTGGGCCCCACAGCAAATTATTTTTCAGGCCCCCAAAATGTTTAGAGGTTGACTTGTTTCTCCAATATTTATTGAAATTGTATATGAATTAGGGCCTCATGGGGCCCCTATACCTCCTGGGCCCCCCTGCAGCCACAGGGTCTGCTTCCTCTATAGTTACGCCCCTGATTCGGTTGGTGTTTGGCCTTTTTCAGCAGGATTCGAATTCGGCGAAATCCCTGTGCCTGGCCAAACTGAATCTGAATCCTAATTTGCATATGTAAATTGGGGGCAGAAAGGGAAATCCCTATACTTTTTGTCACAATACAAGGAAGAAAAAAAATTGTTTCCACTTTTTCCTTTCCCACCACTACTTTGCATTTGCAAATTAGGATTCAGATCGGTATTTAGCAGAATCTTGGGGATTCGGCCGAAGATTACTGGACAAAAAGAAGATGGCTGCCGTGAACTCCAAGGCCAGAATCTGTATGGAGGGGTGAGTAAAAAATTAGGGGCTTTTGCCCGGGGTTCAGGTAGGGTGGGGGGAGGAGGGGGGTCTACCCAGGGTAGTAGGCAGGGTTTTTTTTTATTACAGGTTGAATTCTCCTTTAAAGGGGTGGTTCACCATTAAGTTAAGTTTTAGTATGTTATAGAATGGCTAATTCTAAGCAACTTTTCAATGTGTCTTCATTATTTTATTTTTTTTTGGTTTTTGCATTATTTGCCTTCTTCTTCAGACTCTTTCCAGGGTCACTGACCCCCTCTAAAGACAAATGCTCTGTAAAGCTGGCCATACATGAAGAGATCCACTCGTCTGGCGACATCGCCAAACGAGCGGATCTTTCACCAATATGCCCACCAACGGCAGGACTATATCGGGGGAATCCGAACATTCAGCCCTAGGGCCGAATGATCGGATTACAACAAGGAGCAATGGGCTCCGACTGGTCGATCGACTGAAAAATGAAACCTTCCCGAATGATATCATGGGCAGATATTGATCGGGAAGACCCGTCAGAAGCCCCTATACACGCGCAGCTAAATTGCTAATTTGGTGTATGGTCACTTTAAGGCTACACATTTAGGGGCAAATTCATCAAGGGTCGAATATCGAGGGTTAATTAACCCTCAATATTTGACTGGGGAATGGAATTCGATATTCGAAGTCGAAGGATTTTGCGCAAATACTTCGATTGAACGATCGAAGGAATAATCGTTCGAACGATTCGAAGGATTTTAATCCAACGATTTAAGGATTATCCTTCGACCAAAAAAAGTTAGGCAAGTCTATGGGGACCTTCCCCACAGGCTAACATTGAGCTCGGTAGCTTTTAGGTGGTGAACTAGGGGGTCGAAGTTTTTTCTTAAAGAGACAGTACTTCGACTATCGAATAGTCGAACGATTTTTAGTCGAATCCTTCGATTCGAAGTCGAAGTAGCCCATTCGATGGTCGAAGTAGCCAAAAAAACACTTCGAAATTCAGAGTTTTTTCTCTTCTATTCCTTCACTCGAACTTAATGAATGGGCCCCTTAATGTAATTGCTACATTTTATTCCTCATTTCCTATTCAGTCCCTCTCCTATCCATATTCCAGTCTCTCATTCAAATCAACGCACGGTTGCTAGGGTCATTTTGGACCCTTAGCAACCAGAGGGCTGAAATGGCAAACCGGACAGCTGCTGAATAAAAAGCTAAATACCATAACTAATACAAAAGCATTTGTCTCAGAATATCACTCTCTACGTCAGACTAAAAGTCAATGTAAAGGTGAACATCCAGTTTGGAGTGTTTAGAGGGGCGAGCAGCAGCTTCTCCTCACACAAAGGAGCTATGGAAGGGGGGATGGGAGGAGGAGGAAGGCCCCTGGATCATTGATGCTGCTGATCCTGTATCCATGACAACCAGCCGCAAAAAGCGGTACCACAGCGGCGAGCTCACCGTTCTAGCCACTCCCACCGAGTGCCCGCGCTAACACGGGAGGGGGGCGTGCCTTGGCTTCAACTCTCTCTCTAATGTTTCAAACTGGGTCATTTGTTACTATTTTACCTCAGAAAGTCACGCGCTCTGCTTTAGTTTCTCATAACTAGCAGGTCACGCTCTCTCTATATTACGCCCCTCCTGTGGCGCCGAACCCGCCTCCCCTCGCTGGTCACTCTGTGCCAGTCGCCCATCCCTCCCTCCCCTTCACCGTCACGTGACTCGCTTCTCCTGACAGCTCCTGCGCGCGTTCCTTCTGCGCGTTCCCGCCTCCCTCCATCTCCTCCTCCCTTTTCGTTCTGCGGAGCAAGGAGACAGCGAACACCGGGCAGCACCGTTAGGACTGCACGGCCAGGTACCGGCAAATAATACAATGCATAGGGGGGTGTGTGTGTGTGGCACTGGGGGGATGGGCAGGGGCATGTGGTGCCAGTCTCTCAGCAGCAGCAGCAGCATCTGAGGTGCCACAGGGAAACACTGAGCTGAGTGTAGGCACGCAGGGACAAATAGATGAGACTGCTGCTTCCTCTCATCCCTCAGTCTCCAGGCATCTCTCTTAAAGGGCAACTCCACCCAATTCCATTCAATGCACCTTTAAACAGCACTGCTGCCCCATTCCCTTTCTTTTTTGACTCCTGAGAGCATCTAGCACAATCCCCGGCTGATTCCCAGTCCTGCAGGGGGAGAGCCGACTCCTGAGAGCTACATTGTTCCGAGAGTCGGAACCGCACACAACGGCGAAAGGGATCTCAACCAGCCAGCCAGTGACAAGTACTAATAATGACCACTCATTATATACACAGCAGAACCCCCATGTTATGTTTTGCAGGGGACCAGAAAAAAAAAATGGTGTAAAATCCAGGAAAATGTAAGAATCAGGGAACTGTATTCTACATAATATATAGGGGGAACCACAAAACAACAATGTAAAATGAGGAGATGTAAAATTGAGGTTTTACTATATATATATATATAAATCTATAGAGAGAGAGTTTGGGTGGAGATCCCTGTTAATGTCTTTCATTGCTGCTGCTGCTGCTACAGATTTGCCACTGGTCCTCAACTGTCAGTTCTACTATTTTTCTGCCTATTTTGTAGGGATGAACCGAATCCTATCCTACTATTTTGGATTCGGCCGAATCCCTGCCCGAATTTACATATCGGAAGGAGAAATAATTTTTTAACTTACTTGTTTTGTGATAAAAACTCACGCAATTTCCCTCCCGGACCCTAATTGGCGTCTGCAGATTCGGATTCGGTTCGGCCGGGCACAAGGATTCAGCCGAATCCGAATCCTGCTGAAAAAGGCCGGACTGAATCCTGGATTCGGTGCATCCCTACTATTTTGTGTCTGTCTGTGTCATGTACATATTTCTGTTATCCAACTGTGTAGGTCTGTTTTATATCATCTATAGATCAATGCCTAGTCTATTCCTTACCCTCCTTATATATATATATATATTCATTCATTCATTGATATATCCATTCCTTCCTCATTCTAGGTCACACACATATATATATATATATATATTATGTCGGTACAGTGAACGCACTCCTCCCGGATATAATTCAATCGATGGTGGTGCGTTGGTCAATGTTTGATAATACAATCCAATGAATGGACCCGCACTCGTTCATATTCAGTGAAATAAATGTGTCTTTATTCACAGGGTCATTTCCAACGTTTCGGTCCTCTCTGGGACCTTTTTCAAGGATGAAAAAGGTCCCAGAGAGGACCGAAACGTTGGAAATGACCCTGTGAATAAAGACACATTTATTTCACTGAATATGAACGAGTGCGGGTCCATTCATTGGATTATATATATATATATATATATAGATATAGATATAGGGATGGGACCTGTTATGCAGATTGTTCGGGACCTGGGGTTTTCCGGATAACTGATCTTTCCATAATTGGGATCTTCATACCTTAAGTCTACTAGAAAATCATGTAAACATGAAATAAACCCAATAGGCTGGTTTTGCTTCCAATAAGGATTACTTATATCTTAGTTGGACTTGGAATCAAGTACAAGCTACTTATTATTTGTTATTAGTTATTTGGATAAGATTAAGTCTATGGGAGACAGCCATTCCATAATTTGGGTCTCTCTGGATAAAGGGTTTCTGGATAATGGATCCCATATATCTACATTGCAACATTACTATGTGATATTTATACCCATTTACACCTCTGTGAGCATCACCTACATATCTCTCATCATTACGTTTGATTATTTGTCTGTCTATGTCTGTCTATTTCTATATCCAGCTATAGCCGTTACCCAGGTCTCCACCTGCTCTGTATGTCCATTCATTTTCCATTATGTCTGTCTCTTCTGTCTGTCTACCTCCTCTCTTTGTGTCTACGCTATATAAATCTATTAAACCTTCTGGATTTATCATCTATATATCCATGCTTTCATTGGTCTGTATAACTGATATCCCATTTTATATTTATTTATCTGCTGCTATCTGCCATATTTATACCTCCCCATCACTGCTGGATCTCTGTTCATAGAGTGTAGGTGTGTCCTAATTGCAGGTTCCGTCTACAGGCGTTGAAATAGAAAATTATAACTGTTCAGCTTGCAGCAGCCACACCACACTGATAATTATATATATATATATATATATATATATATATATATATATATATATATATATACACACACACACATACACACACACACACACAGGTATGGGACCTGCTATCCTGTTATCTTTCTGTAATTTGGATCTTCATACCTTAAGCCTACTAGAAAAATCATGTAAAATAGACTGGCTTTGCTTCCGATAAGGATTAATTATACCTTAATTGGGATCAAGTACGAGCTACTGTTTTATTATTAGAGAGAAAAAGGAAATCATTTTTAAAGATTTAGATTATTTGTATAAAATGGAATCTATGGGAAACAGCCTTTCTGTAATTCAGAGTTTTCTAGATAAAGGGTTTTCGGATAACGGGTCCTATGCCTATATATATATATATATATATATATATATATATATATATATATATATATACACACACACTCTGTCCTATGCATATATATATATATATATATATATATATATATATATATATATATATATATACATACACACACATACAATCATAGTCTATAAATAAGGCACTTTAATATGAGTGGCCTGCGTACTGATAAATACTATACACTATATATATATATATATATATATATATATATATATATATATATATATATATATATATATATATATATACATATACATACACACACATACAATCATAGTCTATAAATAAGGCACTTTAATATGAGTGGCCTGCGTACTGATAAATACTATACACTATATATATATATATATATATATATATATATATATATATATATATATATATATATATATATATATATATGGATGCCTGAGTACTTGTGTTTAATTTGATCCTAACGAGTTCTTCGTTAGTAGTCTGGCAGGTGAAAAAAAGGGGCGGCCACCGAGAGAGAACAAAGGCTGAGATCTCTAGAGCAATTTTTTTATTCTTTCCTGTGGCAGATTCGGTTAAAAAAAAAAGAGTGGGCTATTCTCCAGCTTTAACACTTTCTCTGCCGGCCGACGTTGCCCATAAAATCTCACTGCAGTTTTCTGCCAATGTAATGCAACCTGTCTCCGACTTTATTCGCAGCTCTGTCGTGTATTGGTCCCTAATGGGCATTAAGGGTTAGGCGCTGCAATCCCTGAGTGTATATATTAATATATATGTGTATATTTCTATGTGTGCCTTAAATGTGCAATCCTTCCATTATGTATTTGGGTTGGGCGGATCTGGGAGGGAGGGGGCGCTCAGCTTCCATGCTGCCATCACCTGCAGGCACGATCCATTTCTTTATGATGTATGAAAAAGGAACTGCATTTGCTTTGGGGGCAAACGTTATTCTGTGCCGCACCCCAGTGATGCCCTTGAAGGTGGTACATAGCGGGTGAGGGGCAGAGTTAAGAATGGAGGCTGCACACAGCATGGTGGCATAATCGCATAGTCTGGCGACTGGAAGGGCTGTTGTTCTTTGCAAATCCCACCATCTGCTTTCCTGATCTTTGGCATTTAGGTTAGCGGCTCCTCCTGGCTGTTGGCACGTCCCTGACTGCAGTAGGTAGCCCATTCCTGTGCTTAACAAAGCCAATTGTGGCTTCTGTCCTCACTGCGGTTGTTTTAGTCTTGTTTATAAAAATATACGCCGTTTTTTAACCCCTTTCTGTGTCAGTGAACCTCCCCCCCTGGCGTAAGCAAGCTGAGTCTTGCCTAATGTTTGTGTATTGGAATTCCGCATTTACGGCTGAAGTCCTCGTGATTTTTATTGTGTGTGTGTTTGTGTATTATGTGTGTTCCATGAAGCCCGAGACACACCCCTTGCAGCGCAGTCGCTCCCCACTTTGCAGATGTTCTGCATCACACACCAGCCCCTTTTCCAACGTCTCCGCGTATCAATCTCGGCTTTTGTTTGGTTCCCAAAGTCGTGGTGTACAGAGCCCCCTCCGTCACATCTGTTGGTAGTTTATTCTCTCAGACCATTTAGTGGTTTTGTTGTGTCCCTCCCCCGCTGCAATACACAAGGGGCGAGACTGTGTCTCCTTTCACTTGCTCCTGTTGTTGCCAACGAGTGTATTTGTGGTCTTTGTCTTACGACGAGGCCAAAGGATCTCGGTCGAGGCTTTCGATTCTAAAAATGAACCCTGGACAGAATGAATATTTCACAATCCCATTGTTTACGTAAACAGTATAATAATATATATAAACAGTATAATAATTTTAGGATGAATATTGTAACACCGATTAGCTTCCTAGCTCTTACAAATTTAACACATTTGTCTTGCTGTCGAAAATGGAAAAAAATAACTATAATTTTCGAAGTTTGTCATGTCCTTTGCAATGTTTAATCATTCTTCTTGAATTTCGTGTAACCCGCCCGGCAGTTTGTAATGTGTGCCGCTATATTTATACATTGATGCCAACATTTTGAAAGGACATTTCGTCCTGGACCTTTGCACGAAAATGGAGCATAAGTTGACGTGCCTGTCATTGGTCGTGTTTATAGCACTGCAGTTGAATCTGATGGTGAGAGCAGATACCCTTGGCTATAAAGGGCAGTTCTATATGTATGGTTTTGGAGAACAATTGACTGCTTTGTAAGCAGAATAGGTTGATTTATTAATTAAGAACAAAGGTATGTGTTAAAGGAGCACTAAACCCTAAGTATGAATATGGCTAGAAATGCTATATTTTATATACCTAACTTACTGCACCAGCTTAAAGGTTCAGTATACATTTCAGCTCTACAACAGTAATGATCCAGGCCTACAAAATTATGCACAGGAGCTCGCCATCTTGCATTTTGCTAGACGAGTCAGTGATGCTGCACATTCTCAGTGTGCTATGGGCAGCTGGTGACAAGCAAAGCTTTGGGGTCGTTGCAAATCATCAAAGAGAAAAAAAAGTCCATTTGCCATCGAAGCTGATGCTACAGATCTGATTATTAAATTCTAATGCAAATTGCACTGGGTTCTGAGCCGCAAGGTAATGCGAAAATGAAATAATGACAAATTAGCCTTGTTTAGGACTTTTCTATTCTATATATACAGTATATTAAGTCCCTAAGCTCAGGTAAGTGATAGCAGCCCAGAACAGGTGCTGTAAAGGAGCAGAAAAAAATACAGAGAGCTGCAGGTATAGGATCTAATATCCAGAATGCTTGGGACCTGGGGTTTCGGGAAAAGTGATCTTTGTATCACTATACCTTAAGTCTGCTAAAATTATATTTATATATATTTATAAATAAAACCAATAGTATTGTTTGGCCACCAATTTGGAGCCATGCAGCTTAGTAAGGAGCAGGTTCAATGTACTGCTTAATTATTACAAAGAAAAATCATTTTTAAAAAACAGAACGTTATACTTATAATGGAGTCTGTGGGAGATGGCCACCCCAGTAATTTACATAGTTACATAGTTAGTTAATTACATAGTTAAATTGGGTTGAAAAAAGACAGTCCATCAAGTTCAACCCCTCCAAATGAAAACCCAGCCCCATACACACACCCCTCCCTACTTTTAATTAAATTCTATATACCCATACCTATACTAACTATAGAGTTTAGTATCACAATAGCATTTGATATTATGTCTGTCCAAAAAATCATCCAAGTCCCTCTTATAGTCATTAACTGAATCAGCATCACATCATCACCCGGCAGTGCATTCCACAACCTCACTGTCCTGACTGTGAAGAACCCTCTACGTTGCTTCAAATGAAAGTTCTTTTCTTCTAGTCTAAAGAGGTGGCCTCTGGTACGGTGATCCTCTTTATGGGTAAAAAGGTCCCTTGCTATTTGTCTATAATGTCCTCTAATGTACTTGTAAAGTCTAATCATGTCCCCTCGCAAGCGCCTTTTTTCCAGAGAAAACAACCCCAACCTTGACAGTCTACCCTCATAATTTAAGTCTTCCGTCCCTCTAACCAATTTAGTTGAATGTCTCTGCACTCTCTCCAGCTCATTTATATCCCTCTTAAGGACTGGAGTCCAAAACTGAACTGCATACTCCAGATGAGGCCTCACCAGGGACCTACAGGTATAAAGAGGCATAATTATGTTTTCATCCCTTGAGTTAATGCCCTTTTTTATACAAGACAGAACTTTATTTGCTTTAGTTGCCACAGAATGACACTGCCCAGAATTAGACAACGTGTTAATTTGGAGCAATTTGGAGCATTCTGCATAACAGGGTTCCAGTTTAGGGATCCCATACTAGTACTAGTGGCATTTTCAGAGGTGCTACCTGCTAAAGTGCTGGTACAGAACCCCAAAACATAATATATAGCATATGTAGCCTAATTCTATGTTAAGCTTTAGTTCTCCTTTAGTTGAATGTAAGAGAACATTTAGGGATAGATGAGACTTTGAGACTTGTGAAACTTTTAGGGGACCTGCCAGGACACATTATTTCTCACCAGAAAGTATAGAAACGTTTTCTCCGATTAGATCACTTCTCCAGTTCTCCTATCATGTCTTTCGATCAAAGTGAATTTTGAGTTTTGCCCAAACACACCAAATGGCATTGCTAGTGCTCGCCTATGAATGAACCCTCATCCAAGACCGCAGCAGATTACATTATTAATAACTCAATTATACAGCAAATTTTAAAAAATTCAAAGCAATACTCTTTATTCAAAAAAAGCTGGCATCCTTAATATGATTATGTTATCTGCGTGCAGCAGTATGGCTTTGGTACCCAGTGAATAAATAATAGACAGTTGCTGTTAAATACCAAAGTTTATGTATGGGCATATCATAGTCTTTGTATCTGGGATTGCCCTCTGCACTATTGGAAGCAGTGTTGGACTGGGACACCAGGGGCCCACCCTAAAACCTCAAACCAGGGGCCCACCAAAGAACCATAGACCAGGGGCCCACTCTCAGTACTATTATTATTCTTCTCCTCACTCAACCTCTATTCTCCTAGTCTCTATTCTCTACAAACTATAATTCCATATATTTAACCTCTTTGTTCTCCTAGAAATAGGAAATGGCCATGAAATAGGCCAAATCTTTAGCAGCTCAAGGGCCCCTTGACACCTGGGCCCACCGGGAGTTTTCCTGGTATCCCGGTGGGCCAGTCCGACACCGATTGGAAGGACCTAAACAACATAAAATCATAAAGGTACAGATGTTACATACTTTCTGGTTATTTCAAAATGGCAGAACCTTTACTAGGCAAGAGTAGTGCTAAAACTTATTTTTGGATGCTCAACAGGCTTGGGTTTCCTGTTTTGTGGGAACTGAGTAAAACAGCAGCATCCTGACTCGGAGATGATAAGGACCACACAAACAGTGGACAAGAAGCTGATGGCGACCTTGACTCTGTGGGAACATATTCCTGTTTAATATCTCCTTACATATGAAACACATTGTTAACCCTTTTCTATTTTCCCTTGATTTATAGATTACTGGAAAGAAATGAATAACTAGAGATCTATTAAAATGAGAAAAAGAAAGAAATACCATTTGAAAGTTCTTTTCATTGCCTCAGCAGTAACAATCATGGGCCGTGAGCTACTTGCTCCAGAGACCTTCATGTTGAGGTTCACTAATATATAGAGAGTCATTCAATAAATTTAAAAAGAAACATATGAAACCTTCTCAACAACTTTCATAGAAATGCAGACAAGGACTAACGTTCCTTTAGGCGAGAAGGCAGCAATGATTAGACGCTAAGGGAAGGCTGCCTAAATGTAATCAATTTCTCCCTATGGTTTAAGGATGTTCGCTCGATCTTCATGTGACACTGGGTATGTGTTACTGAATGAAGCCCATGAATCGAGGAAATTAAATACCATCATTAGAAGTCTTACCAAGTTTACCAATATCTTCTGCTTCATAGAGGCATCCAATTGGTGGTTGATTTGACGCAAGCTCAATGGATTGTGAACTCACAAAGAGTCAGAACCCTGAACAAATGAATCACAAAGTTTTTATAGACTAAATAGGGAGTTACCGGTGGGAGAGAGATATTGTTCCAAAGAACAGAGAAACAAAGAACTGTTCTTACAGCCAGTCAGGTGGTTCTTCTTCAAGGCCAGGGTACTAGTGACCAAGACTAGTTTGAGAACAGAATCCATCCAAGTCAGAGGGGCTCCAGGGTACTCTTCACGCACAGATTTTTATTCTTCTTTAATGGTAATTCTAGTGTGTATGTTGGATTAGGCAGAGGACAATGTGATGAGAACCCCTAGAATTACCACCAGCCTGAAGGTGAACGTAGCTTCAGGGCTTCAATAAGCGCACTTGCATGTAATTCAGACTTGGGAGGTGGAAACAATTGCATTGGTGTCTAACACAATGTTTCTGATATGTGCTTCCATTGGATGCTTATAGATCGAAGTAGTGATAAAGAAAATTTACAGCATATAAATAAATCCCTCAGTTCAGCATCACTGACAGATCTACGTTAACGTTTTTTTGTGCATTACTGTGGGATCTAGGAGTGTCATATTTAATGTCTGCATTTATAGCTTCGCTGACAGATCTGAGAGTCTTGTCAATACTCTTCAATGAGACCATTGCTGACAGTTCTGATCCTCTTAGAAATGCTTTCCCAAAGAACGTTACTGACAATTACATGCTGTGTTCACCAATACGGTCATTAATGATAGATGCTGGAAATACTCCCCAGCGACACATTACCTTTTGCTTTTAAGTAGGCGAGAACCTGCCTTATCCATTAGCTCTCAGTGATCTTGAGAGTTGCCGAAGGACCATTCTCCCAGTATTACAGGGAACATATGAGTTATAAACCAAGATGCTTGTTTTTTTTGTGAGGACTTAAATGCCCTGGCAATTTTATTTCTTTCCTGTACAGAACAGAGCACCCCGATATCATCCTGCAAAGGACTTATATTGTAGACACAAAAGATAATACCCAGGTGCAAAGCGTGTTTGTTAAGTAGAGTAGCCCTCTTTAGTAAAGGTCTAAAATGCTAACGATTTAATAGTGAACGGGACACTGGATAAGAACAGATCTGGGAAACACACCCAGTGGTTTGAAAATGGCTTTTCATGGTGGAATGTGCAACATAAATGAATTCACTTAATTGACAAGCATGATGAAGTCTAAAAGAGGTGGTTTAGAGTGATAAGCATGAGCCGGAAGGAAGGAAAACTTTTTATGATGCTGTATGGGACAGCAGATTATATAATTTGTAGATGGTGTAGCTATAAGCTTTTGTGTACTTTCACAGAAGTTGTGTGCAAGACATGTCTTGCCTTCTGTATCTACCAGATAGCAGTGACCTGGTGCTTTAGTGCCTACTAAGACCTAACTGCCACCCTGCTGACATCAGTAGCATACCATTTTACCACTTAGTATTGACTTACTTTTCAATCATATCAAGGTTTACACATATAGTAACACCATGGATGTTGCACTTTGTGTCTTTATTTAGCATGGTTATGTATTTTTTAAGCTTTACACAATCCCTTCATAAACCCTCAACAAAAGTTAATCAATACGTGGAATTGCTTTGACTCTGACAGTACGTAGTAAATATATTGAGATGATTTTTGCCGCTAAAACCATATTATACCCATCAAATCTATGCTCAGCTTTTATTGTTGAGTAATACAAGGACCTCATAATTTCTGAGGGATCACTAACGGCTCTGCTTTAACCCCTCAGCAGTATCCACCAATCAGTCCAGTGTTCTGTGTCAAGAGTCTTCCAGGACACTAAACCTTATACAGATTCATAGTCCACTGAACTGCACCTTTGGTGGAGAAGAAAGGGAAGATGATGGCTATCAAGGTCCCACTTTTTGCCGTTGTTCTTCTTCGTTACATGGCTCTAATGCTGATTCATTTTCATTCCTTTCCTCGGACACATTACTCATTAATGAAGATACTTGTCCAGGGGGATTGAATATTAACATACCTTTGGAAAGTGATGAGCTTACACCGTAGAATTCCCTAATTAAGTAATGATGAACACAGCAAGCCCAGGAAGGCCATACATATTTAAAGCCAATTAGGTTAAGCTGTATCTGGGATATGTAATATGCACACTTTTTTTCTGCTAATAGGACAAGTGTTGATTTTGGAGAAAGTCCCTTTGATATTGGATAGGGGATGATCCAGATGATGTCAGAGCTGCCATTTTGATTTTCATCCAGATTGGGCATGCCATTGTAAAAAAAAAAAAAAAAAGATTCTCAGTTTAATATTAATTAAATTCTAGCAGAAAAAGGGCAGAAATGTATTTATAAATCTGGAAGTACTTCTACTCTTAGTGGTATTTGTCAAGAGTATCAGTTCTTTGTGGCCAATGCCAAGGCCAGGAGCTCCATTCATAGGCTTTGGAGGATACAGAGTGGAACTAAAGCACCAAAATAACTTTTCTTAGAAATTTAATTTAGAGCCATACGGCAACTAATTGCTCGATGTAAGCAAATTATAGTGGGTATTTTTACATAAGGTTCTGAAGAGAAGGTTGGTTTTATCACTGTTTCTTGAGAGACCTGCTTGGAAGGTATGTAGAAGAGACAATTGTTCTAGTTAATGCTACAACATTTCATTGACAGTTGAGAATGACTTAATGGCACTTCCATAGATGTGGTCTTTGCTTCTGGATGTAAAGTGATGTATATATCCATTTAATGCTGAATAATTGAAAGGCCTGGTGATGATATGAAGAACTCCTTGTACTGATAATGATCCATTATTACACTTCAGAGGATTCTGATGCATTAGCAAAACTAGATCACTCCTGCAGTGCTGCTCTGAATCTGATAGCCAATGATTTGTAAGTGTTTCTATTCTGTTTATTCACTTTAACCAGGCTCCTCATAAATACAAATATTGTAATGTTCTTGGCTACAGTTTAGATGATCAGCAGCCCAAGTAAACCAAAGAACAGAATTGGTAAGGTACCACAAAGATTTCATCTTAACGGTCTTGGAGAGCCCCCCAAACACTGTGTTTGGAACAGCCAAAACAATAATGTACAGACCTGGTGAAGCTCGGAAAATAATATCAGTAGCCACCGTCTTGAATTAAAGTTTTTCTATAGTCATCAGTAGTGGCATTGAGAAAAAGTGAAAGCTCATTGCTGGCAATGGAATTGGGAACTGGTGACCTGCATGCACATCTTCAACTACGGGAGTCTGTTATACCTTAAAGACAACATATTGGATTCTGAGTGTATATATTGATTCCTTTTAAGATAAACAAGGCACTCAGTACTCATGAACTAGTCAACCCAAATCTACAGGACAACAAGTTTACAGGTTTACCTTAGGGAACTACATAATATATGGACCTTCTTGAAAAAGGCTGTGATGGTGACTTTTCTTCCAGTTGGAGATTGAAGTACGGAGCTTCAGCTGGCTATACAGGTACACGGTGGTTCAAAGACCCAGACTGATATCTGTGTACAAATGGATATTGGTTTGTCAAAGAATTGGGCAGGTTTACAAATGAAGCAGTGAGAATTTTCCCCACTAAGGCACTGTTAGCAGAATTTAGTGAGATGTGACCTTTGGTCAAATCCTGTGAAGATGTGTTTGCCGAGGCAAGCAATATGGGGATTGCTACATGCATAAAGGCAAAAAATGCAGAGGAGAAAATCGTAGGGCCTTATAAGACGCCATGACCTCTTACTTGTCTGTTTCATGAACAAGAAGCCTGCTTATCACACATCAATACCCCCAACAAATGGTCTCCACTACTGCTCTAAATTGGTGCATCTTCATTCTAGACACTCATAGGATTTATTCAACTAGTGTGTTCCACTGAGGCTCTTTAAATAGATATATATGCTTCAGAATTTATATGGAGTAATTCCCGGCATCCTTAGCCTGTGCTTCTGGCTGATTTGTTAGCGTATAGCAAAGGTCTATAGATTTTTCGGGTTTGAGACTGCACTGCAGCCCAGCATTTGGCTTGGGCATCAAACGGCTCATCATGAGTTCACAAAGATATGAAAATGTGTCCATAACTGGTACTTTCCTGTTGTTTCAGGGGGTTCCCAATAGGGTTACGAGGTGTAGCAGAAGCCAGATGATTAATAGACGCGGGAGGAAGCATGCAAGCCTGTTTTGTTGGGGTTTATATTCCCTTTAATTTTATTCCGTTGGTTACACCATGGTGTTGTGGTATTTCAAGCAGGGAAGGCATTGTCCTTTTAACGAATGGCATTTTTAAGGGAAGCAAGTGATGAAAGATGGGTACGACTGCAATTCTCACCTCGTTTACAGCAGAGGCAGAAACTGCAGTGTCAGATACAGAGTAACAATGCACCTTGGTTCCTGGAATGCATTTAGACGGCTCAGATTTCCACGAAGGTTTCTTTTTTTGGATGCGTTCTCCTGATGCTGCAACTCTCACGTTCGCCTTATTATCCCCCTCCTTTTGTAGAACAGAGTCCTCCCTCCTTTACTTTCTCGCCTGACTCTGTTATCCTAACTCTGTCCTCAGCACCTGGAGGCGAAACGCGTCAGTGCTCAATGGGAACCCGACAGCTGCCAGGGAAAGTGAGGATGGGGCTGAGACATGGGAACTTAAACAACCATGCCAACACTCTGAGTAATCACAAATTAAAAGAAGAGCTATGAACTAAAGCCCAAAATTTGTCCCATCTTTCTCCCCCACCTCACGAGAGCTGCCAGTGGTGTTGCCTAGCACCGAGCAGCATCTGTGTTTGCACCAGTGTTTTTGCTTATGTTGAAGTGACAGTTTGGTTGATCTGCTTGGAAAGCTCCATTCCCCCAGCTCTAGAGCTATTAATAGAGGAGACACAGGAAGGATTGATGTAACCCAAGCCACCCTTCTGCCGGCTCATGTATCCCCCCTACACATGACACACAGCTCCCTGTATGTAGCTTCCACTGCACAGGGGAAAATTATTTGGTATTACCTTCGTCTGGCAAGGAAGGGGTTATAAGAGAGAGAGAGGCAACAGAGAGGTAAGAGAATACCTGACTGTCATCTAAGGGGCACCTAGGTGAATCCCAGACTTTCAATGTCCCACTGGGAAGTTTATAAGCTCTGTAAACTGTTACAGACTTGTTTAGGCCCAGTGTTTTACAAAGAAGTACCACTGTATACTGATTATTCTATATATATATATATATATATATATATATATATATATATATATATATATATATATATATATATATATATATATATATATATATATATATATATATACATAGAGAGATAGAGCAATCTGCCGTGCTTGTAGAGCATTACTTTATTTATAGTTCTGATATAAATACTCATACATTACATACTCATTTATTCTGATATACATACGCACTACATTTTGACCTGTTATCCGGAAACCCGCTATCCAGAATCCCGCTCAGTATTACGGGAAAGCCCTTTCCCGTAGACTCCATTTTAATCAAATAATTGAAATTCTAAAAAATGATTTCCTGTTTCTGTGTAATAATAAAACAGTCGCTTGTACTTGATCCCAACTAAGATATAATTAATCCTTATTGGAAGCAAAACCAGCCTATTGGGGTTGTTTAATGTTTACATGATTTTCTAGTGGATGGTATGAAGATCCATTATCCGGAAAACCCCAGGTCCCAAGCATTCTGGATAACAGGTCCCATACCTATACAGCTTTAGAAGAATAAACCCCCTAAAAATAAAACATTATTCTAACGACACATTCATTATAGAGCGTCTGTGTTCTTGAAGTTAATTTTAAATGTAGTTGCTATTAAAAATGAATTTCTGTCCCTTCCTGCACTGCTGGTATTCCTCTTGACACAATGTAGCAGAAGACAGCCTTGTATGCGACTTCACAGGGCTGAGAAGTAGGGATGCCCCGAATCCAGGATTCGGTTCGGGATTCGGCCAGGATTCGGCCTTTTTCTGCAGGATTCGGCCGAATCCTTCTGCCCAGCCGAACCGAATCCTAATTTGCATATGCAAATTAGGGGTGGGAGGGAAATTGCATGACTTTTTGTCAGAAAACAAGGAAGTAAAAAATGTTTTCCCCTTACCACCCCTAATTTGCATATGCAAATTAGGGTTCGGATTCAGTTCGGTATTCGGCCGAATCTTTCACGAAGGATTCGGGGGTTTGGCCGAATCCAAAAAAGTGGATTCGGTGCATCCCTACTGAGAAGAGGAAGGGACAGACAGATACAGATATGGGATCCTTTATCCGGAAACCCTTTATCCAGAATGTTCCAAAATTCTCCCATAGACTCAATTTTATCCAAATTTTTAAAAATGATTTCCTTTTTCTGTGTAATAATAAAACAGTACCTTGTACTTGATCCCAACTAAGATATAATTCACCCTTATTGGAAGCAAAACCAGCCTATTGGGTTTATATAATATTTAGATGATTTTCTAGTAGTATGAAGATCCAAATTATGGAAAGATCCGTTATCCGGAAAGCCCCAGGTCCCGAGAATTCTGGATAACAGGTCCCATACCTGTACTGTTTTCAATAGCAATTCCGTTTATAAATGTATTAAAAATCACTGAAAATTCATCAGAATTGTTGCCTAGAATTAAATGTTCTATCCTAAGGCCAAAAGTTGAATACGATATGTAGCTGGCGATTCTGTTATAGGAATTTCATGCAGTTACTGACCCAAATGGTAAATATTCATCACCAAATGAGGCAGAAAAGTGTGATCAGACCTCGTTTATCAGAATGGACAATGGCACGTCTCTCTCCCAGCCACTAATTAAAAACCAGAGAGGTCGTTGTCATTGTTCGGCTAAAGGGGGACAAAAAAGGGGATTTGATAGAAGTGAAGCCATGTGTGCAGTAATGATCACCCGCACACTCGCTTGCATTCTAATTCACCAGCGTTACATCGATTGGCTCCAGCCACTGTGACCTTTTTATAGGAGAATCCACTGAATGTAAAGAAACGGCATTAAAGGGGCAGTTCACCTTTAAGTTAATTTTAAGTCTGTTATAGAATGGATAATTCTAAGCAACTTTTCAATTGCTCTTCATTTTTTATAGTTTTTTTAATAATTTGCCTTCTTCTGACTCTTTCCAGCTTTCAAATGGGGGGGTCACTGACCCCGTCTTAAAAACCAAATGCTCTGTACAGTTTTTAAATGTATTTTTATCGATACTTTTCATTCTCCGATTTCTATTCAGGACTCTCCCATTCATGTTCCAGTCTCTTATTAAAATCAATGCATGGTTGCTAGGGTAAATAACTCAAATAATAAAAAATGAAAACCAATTGCAAATTGACTCAGAATATCCCTCTCTACATAATACTAACAGTTAATTTAAAGGTGAACAACCCCTTCAAAGGCATGACACAGTGGGTAGTTTACCTTTATTATGACGTATACAGATATATTCTGAGACAATTTGCAATTGGTCTTATTTAAAGGCACAAGGCTGCAGTATGCGTTTATTATAAGGGATAATGGACACAGGTAGGCCTCATGCTGAATAATTACTATTTATGTAACTTGTTGTGTGACTATTATTTCGTTCACGGGAGAAGCCGCAATTCCTTTACCCTCCTCTCTGTGCTACGACTCCCAGCTCCTCCATGTGGCCTGTATGTTGTAGATAAAGCAGTCACCCCAGCAGCAAGATAAGGCACACTCACACTTATCTGCAAGAGGGGCCTAAAACTATTTCACTGCATCTACCGCATTTGCAGCGATAGCCGGATACCTTCTTGCCTTCTATTTAAGGTAGGTTTATGTATTAGCCATCTCACCTTCCTGTGTTATGTTATGGGATATTCCATCAATAGGGTGAGCAGGGCTAGTTTTAGGGTGGGGCAAGGGAACATGCCCTGGGGTCCAGCAACAGAGTGGTTGCAATGGATATAAAGTACAGTAGTAGAAAGGGGTATGCAGGTGCTTATTTTTGAATTCCTGGTTTGGGGGCACGTTTTGGTTGTATAAAAACCAGGTGTAACGCCAAACAGAGACTCCTATAGGCCGACTGTCCATGTTGGGGCATATTGGGGTTACGGAATGGCCCTTATTTTACACCACCCAGGAAAATTTTTCATGCTTGCAATGCTCCCGACTTCTTTTACATGTGAATGTGGCCAGGGTTGGACTGGGGGGCCCAAGGCCCACCGGGGCTACTGTCGCAGTGCCCCCCTCCAGGTCCCCTGCCGCCGGGTTCCACTGGCGAGCCGACACCCCACTGCCGCACATGTCTGTGTGCACACGCACTTTGTGTTTGCCGCAACCTGCGGCAGGAAGATTAGAACATGGAGCGGGACTGGCCTGGTGGGGCCCACAAGAGCCAGGGGCTCACCCGGTATTTTCACAGTGCCCTCCCGCCCCAGTCCGACCCTGAATGTGGCTCACGGGTA
Organism: Xenopus laevis; assembly: GCF_017654675.1. Lineage (NCBI taxonomy): Eukaryota > Metazoa > Chordata > Amphibia > Anura > Pipidae > Xenopus > Xenopus laevis. Next base: position 6,169,602 of record NC_054387.1, on the reverse strand, counting down.
GAAAAGATTGGGGACCTCTGGTGTATAGTGTAATGGTTTTTATTTGGAAGACGCTGGGAGTAGAGACACAACAGATGGAGGGCTGCATGTTGTATGCTTTCTGGAGATGCACCGAATCCACTATTTTGGATTCAGCCAAACCCCCAAATCCTTCTTGAAAGATTTGGGCAAATACCGCATATGCAAATTAGGGCTGGGAAGGGGAAAACTTATTTACTTCCTTGTTTTGTGACAAAAAGTCAAGCAATTTCCCTCCCCGCCCCTAATTTGCATATGCAAATTCGGATTCGGTTCGGCCAGGCAGAAGGATTCGGCCGAATGCGAATCCTGCTGAAAAAGGACGAATCCTGGATTCGGTGCCTCCCTAATGCTTTCTTGCATTGCCAGGACCCCTCTTAACGCAATCTGGTTGGCTACTGCCTATATAATTTTTTTCCCTTCCCTCTGGTTTTGTCAGGATTACTGTGTTGTAATTCAGTTGGGTTTCTAGGAAATAATCATGGGGGAGTACGAGCAGCGCTGAAGAAATGTAAATGCAGGCAGCACCCAGTTTTATATGGAGAAGCAGCCATGTTGTTTGCTTTAGTCAGTACAGTATGAGGGTATGACTTGTGTGCAGGGAATATTCCTTCTGCGTGTATTATGTTTATAGACAAAGTAGAAGTGGTGATGGTCAATGTGTTTGGTTTAAAATATATTAGGGTTTCATGCAAGGCTAAGCAGGCGGCCCCTGGATCCAAATGCGGATGAAATAACAAATGATTGAATGGTTCCTCCTTGAATCTTGGTTTGGGGTTAATTGTGAGAAGCGGAAGCCTTGTTTTAATTCCACACTCACCAAACTTTGCTCTTGGGTTTCCAAAAATGTGAGCGAGAGCTGGAAGCTGCTCTGTATCCATTACAGGACCTTGGAGAGGGGCCCAGAAAGTGCCCTATAATATAATAGGCCCAGAGCATGTCAATAAGGGGATGTCAGCGTTACTCTTGCTTCAGGGAAATAAGCGCAACACAGAATTTAATTTAAATTCATCACTGGAAGCGACCCACAATTTCAACATTCCCTTTCCTAAGCACAGCTCCTTACTCCGAACCTATGTGCTTTATCCCTTAGCTTGCCTGCCTTGTATTGCTCTTATAACTTTGGAATACGGATGTTTTCATTAAATTGCTTATTTGTTAATGACACATTGGGGGCACCCCAATACCCCCGGGGCACACCAGCAGTGCAGGATCCTTGTAAGCTGTATATGTTGGTCTCCCTCTATTGTCATTTTGTGTTTGTTTAATTATGTAACTATCCTAGAGCTTTATACGCTGATAATAGTTTCCAAGAGGCAAAAAAATAACCTGGAAAATATATTAGGGATGCACCCTGCTTTTTATGGTTTGGGGCGAATCCCCAAATCCAGATGTACAGATTCGAGGAGATACTAAAGCAAATCTGAACCCTTTGTCAGTGCCGGAACAACAGGTATATAGGGTTTGGATTTTGTTCGGCCAGGCTCTTGGATTCGCCTGAATCCTGATAAAAATAGCTTGGATTTAGCCGAATCCCAAACTGAATGTGGTATTTGGTATATCCCAAAAAAATATATGTCATCAGTCATATTCAGTGACTAATGATGTAATCAGCTATAATCAGTGCCTAGTGATGTCATCAGTATTATAATCAGTGCCTAGTGATGTCATCAGTATTATAATCAGTGTCTAATGATGTCATCAGTTATAATAAGTACCTAGTAATGTCATCAGTTATATTCAGTGCCTAGTGATGTCATCAGTATTATAATCAGTGCCTAGTGATGTCATCAGTATTATAATCAGTGCCTAGTGATGTCATCAGTATTATAATCAGTGTCTAATGATGTCATCAGTATTATAATCAGTGCCTAATGATGTCATCAGTTATATTCAGTGCGTAGTGATGTCATCAGTATTATAATCAGTGCTTAGTGATGTCATCAGTATTATAATCAGTGCCTAATGATGTCATCAGTTATAATAAGTACCTAGTAATGTCATCAATTATATTCAGTGCCTAGTGATGTCATCAGCTATCTTCAGTGCCTAGTGATGTCATCAGTTATAATCAGTGCCTAGTGATGTCATCAGTTATACTCAGTGCCTAGTGATGTCATCAGTATAATCAGTGCCTAGTGATGTCATTTTCAACAGGATTCGTATTCAGATGAATCCTCATGACTGGTCGAACCAAATCCTAATCCCTAATTTGCATTTGCAAATTCCGTTTTGGTTCTGTATTTGGCCAAGTCTTTCATGAAGGATTCACCGAATCCCAAATAGTAGATTATTTGCATCCCTTGTTATAATTGGTGCCTAGTGATGTAATCAGTTATACTCAGTGCTTAGTGATGTCATTGGTTGTAATCATGTCTTAATGATGTTGTCAGTTCTAATCAGGGCATAGTGATGTCATCACTTATACCTGGAGCTGAGTGTGACTGTTTATTTTGATCAATTTTCTGCACCGAAACAAATCATCTTGTTTTGGGGGGTCCAATACTAATGGTGCCGAGGGGCTCGTTGCACTGTAACAAGGAAAGGCCTTAATGTAACTGCGCCCTGTGCTGTCTGTCCTTGGGTTCTCGCTAAAAAATAATCCATTTAACAGCTGTGCAGTTACATAACCTACGTCTGTAGCGACATTCAGCCGCAAGCTCTCTCTTTGCCATTCTGATGATTTTATGGAGCACACGGGGAATATAATCCCGGCTGGAACCCTCATAAATACACAGGGGCCGCCCCAACCTTCTTGTTAGTGTCCCTGCGATTCATTTCACTTTCTCTGCTGGATTTATTGCTCCGTGGGAGTGAGTGGAGATCCTGTGTCCATATATATATATGTATTTAACGTATGTGCCATTGTTTGAGTGGGGCTGTAAGAATACACAAAAAGATATTCCCAGTCCGGGTTCCAGAAGTGGATCAGCCGCATGACTTACTGGCCGGTAAATAGAAGCAGCAAATACAGGAAGGGCATGTGACTCATAGATTTCTTCCTCTGGGATCTATAAATACTGCTGGGAGATCAGCCGCAGCCTCTGCACTCGCTTATAGCACCAGGGAGAGACCGGCCTGTGTGTACGAATGTTACTCAGGCCTAAATAATCAGCCCTCTAATCTAATTATCTCTTCTTCCAAAGATGTCAATTTTCATAATTTGTATTCTTAACTTTAATTGCCGTGTTATTATTCATTTCTTTTTGGCTGTAGTATTGCATGGGAATATTGTTTAAACCCAACTTGCACTTTATTATGGTTGTTACTATAGGCACCATCTCTCCCTACTATACCTGCTATCCCACAGTCACACTCCCTTCCCAGAGACTATTATCCACTGTTACTATAGACACCATCTCTCCCTACTATACCTGCTATCCCACAGTCACACTCCCTTCCCAGAGACTATTATCCACTGTTACTATAGGCACCATCTCTCCCTACTATACCTGCTATCCCACAGTCACACTCCCTTCCCAGAGACTATTATCCACTGTTACTATAGGCACCATCTCTCCCTACTTTACCTGCTATCCCACAGTCACACTCCCTTCCCAGAGACTATTATCCACTGTTACTATAGGCACCATCTCTCCCTACTTTACCTGCTATCCCACAGTCACACTCCCTTCCCAGAGACTATTATCCACTGTTACTATAGGCACCATCTCTCCCTACTATACCTGCTATCCCACAGTCACACTCCCTTCCCAGAGACTATTATCCACTGTTACTATAGGCACCATCTCTCCCTACTATACCTGCTATCCCACAGTCACACTCCCTTCCCAGAGACTATTATCCACTGTTACTATAGACACCATCTCCCCCTACTATACCTGCTATCCCACAGTCACACTCCCTTCCCAGAGACTATTATCCACTGTTACTATAGACACCATCTCTCCCTACTATACCTGCTATCCCACAGTTACACTCCCTTCCCACAGACTATTATCCACTGTTACTATAGGCACCATCTCTCCCTACTATACCTGCTAACCCACAGTCACACTCCCTTCCCAGAGACTATTATCCACTGTTACTATAGGCACCATCTCTCCCTACTATACCTGCTATCCCACAGTCACACTCCCTTCCCAGAGACTATTATCCACTGTTACTATAGGCACCATCTCTCCCTACTTTACCTGCTATCCCACAGTCACACTCCCTTCCCAGAGACTATTATCCACTGTTACTATAGGCACCATCTCTCCCTACTTTACCTGCTATCCCACAGTCACACTCCCTTCCCAGAGACTATTATCCACTGTTACTATAGGCACCATCTCTCCCTACTATACCTGCTATCCCACAGTCACACTCCCTTCCCAGAGACTATTATCCACTGTTACTATAGGCACCATCTCTCCCTACTTTACCTGCTATCCCACAGTCACACTCCCTTCCCAGAGACTATTATCCACTGTTACTATAGACACCATCTCCCCCTACTATACCTGCTATCCCACCAGTCACACTCCCTTCCCAGAGACTATTATCCACTGTTACTATAGACACCATCTCTCCCTACTATACCTGCTATCCCACAGTTACACTCCCTTCCCACAGACTATTATCCACTGTTACTATAGGCACCATCTCTCCCTACTATACCTGCTAACCCACAGTCACACTCCCTTCCCAGAGACTATTATCCACTGTTACTATAGGCACCATCTCTCCCTACTATACCTGCTATCCCACAGTCACACTCCCTTCCCAGAGACTATTATCCACTGTTACTATAGGCACCATCTCTCCCTACTTTACCTGCCTATCCCACAGTCACACTCCCTTCCCAGAGACTATTATCCACTGTTTACTATAGGCACCATCTCTCCCTACTTTACCTGCTATCCCACAGTCACACTCCCTTCCCAGAGACTATTATCCACTGTTACTATAGGCACCATCTCTCCCTACTATACCTGCTATCCCACAGTCACACTCCCTTCCCAGAGACTATTATCCACTGTTACTATAGGCACCATCTCTCCCTACTATACCTGCTATCCACAGTCACACTCCCTTCCCAGAGACTATTATCCACTGTTACTATAGACACCATCTCTCCCTACTATACCTGCTATCCCACAGTTACACTCCCTTCCCACAGACTATTATCCACTGTTACTATAGGCACCATCTCTCCCTACTATACCTGCTAACCCACAGTCACACTCCCTTCCCAGAGACTATTATCCACTGTTACTATAGGCACCATCTCTCCCTACTATACCTGCTATCCCACAGTCCACACTCCCTTCCAGAGACTATCATCCCACTGTTACTATAGACACCATCTCTCCCTACTATACCTGCTATCCCACAGTCACACTCCCTTCACAGAGACTATTATCCACTGTTACTATAGACACCATCTCTCCCTACTATACCTGCTATCCCACAGTCACACTCTCTTCCCAGAGACTATTATCCCACTGTTACTATAGACACAATCTCTCCCTACTATACCTGCTATCCCACAGTCACATTCCCTTCACAGAGACTATTATCCACTGTTACTATAGGCACCATCTCTCCCTACTATACCTGCTATCCCACAGTCACACTCCCTTCCCAGAGACTATTATCCCACTGTTACTATAGACACCATCTCTCCCTACTATACCTGCTATCCCACAGTCACACTCCCTTCCCAGAGACTATTATCCACTGTTACTATAGACACCATCTCTCCCTACTATACCTGCTATCCCACAGTCACACTACCTTCCCAGAGACTATTATCCCACTGTTACTATAGACACCATCTCTCCCTACTATACCTGCTATCCCACAGTCACATTCCCTTCACAGAGACTATTATCCACTGTTACTATAGGCACCATCTCTCCCTACTATACCTGCTATCCCACAGTCACACTCCCTTCCCAGAGACTATTATCCACTGTTACTATAGACACATCTCTCCCTACTATACCTGCTATCTCACAGTCATACTCCCTTCCCAGAGACTATTATCCCACTGTTACTATAGACACCATCTCTCCCTACTATACCTGCTATCCCACAGTCACACTCCCTTCCCAGAGACTATTATCCCACTGTTACTATAGGCACCATCTCTCCCTACTATACCTGTTATCCCACAGTCACACTCCCTTCCCAGAGACTATTATCCACTGTTACTATAGGCACCATCTCTCCCTACTATACCTGCTATCCCACAGTCACACTCCCTTCCCAGAGACTATTATCCACTGTTACTATAGACACCATCTCTCCCTACTATACCTGCTATCCCACAGTCACACTCCCTTCCCAGAGACTATTATCCACTGTTACTATAGACACCATCTCTCCCTACTATACCTGCTATCCCACAGTCACAGTCCCTTCCCAGAGACTATTATCCCACTGTTACTATAGGCACCATCTCTCCCTACTATACCTGCTATCCCACAGTCACAGTCCCTTCCCAGAGACTATTATCCCACTGTTACTATAGACACCATCTCTCCCTACTATACCTGCTATCCAACAGTCACACTCCCTTCCCAGAGACTATTATCCACTGTTACTATAGACACCATCTCTCCCTACTATACCTGCTATCCCACAGTCACACTCCCTTCCCAGAGACTATTATCCACTGTTACTATAGACACCATCTCTCCCTACTATACCTGCTATCCCACAGTCACACTCCCTTCCCAGAGACTATTATCCACTGTTACTATAGACACATCTCTCCCTACTATACCTGCTATCCCACAGTCACACTCCCTTCCCAGAGACTATTATCCACTGTTACTATAGACACCATCTCTCCCTACTATACCTGCTATCCCACAGTCACACTCCCTTCCCAGAGACTATTATCCACTGTTACTATAGGCACCATCTCTCCCTACTATACCTGCTATCCCACAGTCACACTCCCTTCCCAGATTATCCCTTCACGACAGAATTATATTCTTTATGAGGCTTTTAATAATAAATGCTGTAATGATTAGGGGAGCTAGTATCTTTAGAATGAATAAACTCTCCTTGAAATCAATTTTTATACAGGAAAGTTGAATATATCTGAAGGTAATTATAGTAAAAGCATCCTAACTGTCAGCTGGGGCTGTGTAACATATCCTGCTGCACAGTTTTACACATCAGTGAGATAAAGCAGACTCCCATTCTGTAGTCAGGCGATAACTCGTAAAAACAACATGGCGTGGGACTTTCCTTAAGAAAAGAACCGTTCAGAAGGCACTGTGGGGGGTCATTTGTATACATGGCATTGATAACATTTATCACTGCTAATATCATGGTATAATATGTTTTGGGAAGAAGTATTTGCCCTCAACTTTTATTTTGGTTGTCTTTCCCTAGGTTCACCTCGTGGCAGGATGGCTGATCATTACCAGGACTATGATTCGGTGGGAGACCACACCGCAGACGGGTCAGCTCAGCAGATCTACACGGGAGGCGCCGGTGTTCACGTTCTGGAGAGCAGTCAAGAGAGCGTTATACGACTTCCTAGCGCAGCACATGGAGATGGTAGGGTCAACTTTTTGCATTTTTCGGTCAAAAACTACCTGTGCTCTGGTAATATAGTTTATCTTATTCTGCAGCTAATAACAGTATTAACTGTAAACATACATTAAACAGACAGCAGATGCTTGTATAGGCTAGACAGGAGAATTGTGTAATCTAGACTGGCATTGCTTCCCGAACTTTTCACAATGATCCTTATTGTATATTTGAATCTTATTATATTTGGCTTTTCATCCAGAAGCCTCAGGAACGTCGTGCTGATTGTTCCCCTGTAACACCTTTTGTTATCCTAGCATGGCTGATACAGATTCACTTCTCAAAAGTATTGGCCGCATTGGCTCCTCTCACAGCTATTGAAGATATTTATCAAAGAGTGAAGTTATAGTTAACCACAGTCTGCTATAGTGAAATACCGCCTCTCTAGGTTAATTTTTTGAACTTTCACCCTTTGATGAATACGCCTTTAAAAATACCATAGAAACAAATGGAGTGGCAGAATTTTACTCTAGAGGACTGTGGCGATCTCTAACTTCACTCTTTGATAAATATACCCCATAGAGTAAGGTGACCAGATTTATGGAAAGAAATCTGGGGATAGAGGGGAATGTTGACACCCCCCCCACCCACTAAACACTCCCCATTTTACAAATACACTCTCTGCGAATATATTAATGAACGTAGTGGCAATTCCATGTACAATACCCCAGAATTCATAGTAGGATGGTATAGAGGCAATTCCATGTACAATACCCCAGAATTCATAGTAGGATGGTATAGAGGCAATTCCATGTACAATACCCCCAGAATTCATAGTAGGATGGCATACAGGCAATTCCATGTACAATACCCCCAGAATTCATAGTAGGATGGTATAGAGGCAATTCCATGTACAATACCCCAGAATTCATAGTAGGATGGTATAGAGGCAATTCCATGTACAATACCCCCAGAATTCATAGTAGGATGGTATAGAGGCAATTCCATGTACAATACCCCAGAATTCATAGTAGGATGGTATAGAGGCAATTCCATGTACAGTACCCCCAGAATTCATAGTAGGATGGCATAGAGGCAATTCCATATAAAATACCCCCAGAATTCATAGTAGGATGGTATAGAGTCAATTCCATATGAAATACCCCCAGAATTCATAGTAGGATGGCATAGAGGCAATATTTTCTAATTAAAGGTAAGGAAAGGGTTAATGGTGGCACAATGAGAGAAACTAGGTGAAACAGCTAAAACAAAAGCATTGAGGGGGGAGTGAAACTAAGTGAGACAGACAAGAAAATAAACAGAACATTACCAGCATTCTCAGCCTGCCACTGATCGTCTGGAAGGAGGGGGGGAGACTGGATACTGGAACACAATCCTGCCTGATCAGCCGACTCCACCAGAGATGCATAGACGCTCCTTTCCTCTTCAGTCTCCTCGTGATGTCATCAGCCTGCTGCCTGCTTGCTCTAGAGTCCTGCGCGGAACCAATCTCTAAGACCCGAACCCGCAGCCAGCGACCCAAACCACAACTCGCATATTTATCCACTTAATCCACTACACGGCCAGGACCCACTACTGCCTTATCTGCAACCCGCCGACCACCATCACACAGGAAGTGATGGTGCTGCAAACTGCGATGTCATCAAAAGTGGGCGGGGACAGAAACAAGCTTTGTAAAACTTTAATAGGAGTAAAATATAGACAATATTACATAAGATAAGAAATTTAGATGAGACCCGCGACCCGCATCTATACCCACCCGCACCTGAAAATCCTCCCCTCCTTCCACAGAGTGCCCACTTTTTTTGTGGACTCTAGCTTGCTCTCTCCTGGGCCCCTGCCTGTAGAATTATGCATTTTTGGCCCTGATTTTTTTAAAGATTATTCTGCAGACGGGGATGCTTCATGGGGCACTTTCTAACCGAGGTCCTGAAATGGGGCCTGTCCCCATGAAACGGGGATGAATAGTAAGCTTACCATAGAGCCTTTAGTGATAGCAGAGGTGGAGCCATTTTTCTGTAAGCATCTCGTAGGTAAGGGGCACACGCCAGAAAACCCTGCTAGAAAACCCGGCAGGACTTATGCAAATGCAATGTGCAAAACTGTGGCTATTCATTTGTGCGCACTCCTATATTCTTGAGCGTTACACTAAAACACGTAGCTCTGGAATTAACACTTACTATAAGGAGAAGTTACTTCCTAATAAATCGCACACATTCCGTTGTCACAATCATCGCTGCTTGCACTTGATTTACCAACTTGATTTACCAGCATAGACGCCAGTTTGGTAAATCACGAGCCCCACTTATAAATACCTAAAAAATAATAATAAAAAGTTATTTTCATAGTTAGGTGGACTGTCAAGCGGTCAGCATGAAAATATTTTTTTATTATGTGATTTGAATAATAATTGATTTTTATGGACTTTGAGCTATGGGATAATTTTTGTGAAGTGTTTATAAGTGGTGCCTTGGGGACCAGTAGCTTATTGCCCAATAATATTTTCCCAAGAACTTTTGAACGTAATTAAATCACGGGCACTCGTCTGCAATTAGGCTTGAACTGTGAGATATGGGGCAGATTCACTAAAAACTTTAAATTACCCACCATCTGCAAATTGACCTAAGCGCAAGATCAAGAACGCTAGCGCATCTTCGCTATGAAATGCTCGCACTGCCGAAGTAATGCTAGTGAAAAGTCTCCAGTGTTTGCATATTAGTGAATTGGCGTAGCGCATTTGCGCGAGGTGTGCTAAGCTGACACTAGCCAATATTCGCTCATTAGTGAATCTACCCCATAGTTCTGCCCACGGGTAGGAATATGGCTCAGTTTTTGCACCCTGCACTTGTGTTAGTTAACGAGCCCCAGTGTGTTTGTGCTAGAATGTTCAGTAGTATTCGTCTAGAACAGGGATCCCCAACCTTTTTTACCCATGAGCCACATTCAAATGTAAAAAGAGTTGGGGAGCAACACAAGCATGAAAAAGTCCCTTGGGGTGCCAAATAAGGGCTGTGATTAGCTATTTGGTTGCCCCTAGGTTTGGCAGTCTACAAGAGGCTCTACTTGGCACTTTACTTTGTTTTTATGCGATTAAAACTTGCTTCTAAGCCTGGAATTCAAAAATAATCACCTGATTTGAGACCGCTGAGAGCAACATCCAAGGGGTTGGAGAGCAACATGTTACTCACGAGCTACTGGTTGGGGATCACTGGTCTAGAACATGTTCATTCGTTTCCGCCCCCTTTGTTTTTGGAACCCCACATTGGATAAAACGCAATGGAAGAAAGGAGCAGAACAGATACAATGCTGGAATGGCGGTGTTAATCCGTAAAACGTCTATCCACAGTCACAATCGCTGCTCCTACTCAACCCCTCTGGTATTTTGTATATCCTCGTGAGCTCTCATTTCCGGAGAGGGATTCCTCTATCATAAAATGATACACGAACTTTGGTGCAGCCATACATACACCGGCTGCTGCTCTACAGAGCGGAAAGTTTGGAATGAGCTACTGTTTTCCTCGGATGCTTTACCCCATAAATCAACTGAGCTTCCTCTGAATTTTTTTTTTTTTTTAAATTGCTTTTCCGAATTGAACTCTTTAACTCAACAGCGTGGGCTGTAGCAGAATGGAACTGCCCACACAATCCACAGCTATAAATATTTCAACATGAACGCGTTTATTATTAGGGGTTCTTGCATAATGCATCTCATTTACAATCAGGGGCAAAGTGCAAAAGCCAGGCACATAAAGCACGTTTTACTAGTATAGGGTGCAGAGATTGGCCTGTAACTGGCTTGCAGGTTAAGGGGTGTGATGTGATTGTCCCCTTGGGTGATCATTACTGGTACCCCAAAATGATAAGGATTAGATTTGGGGGTGAATACTAATTCGATGTACAATAGCAAGGTTATTTTGTGTATCTCTAAACGTCTTGTAAGCTCTAGTAATGTTTTAAAGGTGTTTTTAAACATAAGTAGAGTCTTTACCCACCCCTCTTATACCCCTACATCCATAAGGGAAGGAAAGGCTCTAGCAACAACTAATTTGAAAGTACATTGTGGTTATAATTTCCTTTCAATATGGAGGGGACACACAAAGGTAATAAGTAATACGGCATAATAACATTTGAAATAATGGGCAGAGCAAGTGGTGCTGACCTGAAGATAATCTGCCTGAAATAAAGGGGTATATTTATTATTTAATATTTATTATTCCCCTGTGTTAGATGCGGCCTCGGTGCAGGAGGAACTAGCGAATGGGGAAGCAGTGAGAAGCCAGGTCCGTGCACAGATCCCTGAAGGAACGACTGGTAAGATAATAATGACAATAAACGCTCATACTTTGAATTTTATGAACTGGCTGAATACCAAATAGGCACTGGTCAATTACATCTCACCCACTAGACATCACACGGAGTTCACTTTGTGGCATTATTATGCTCTATGCGGAATAGATTTCCACTTATTTCAGATCTTTCCTTGACAAATGGTTTGGTGTTCCTCGGGAAAGTTACTGATACGTTTCTGGCTGGAGCCTGGGGACTATGGGCACATGGAAATAGGGGCGACACCTGCAACCAAGGTTAAAGGCGGCCATTGTTTGCCCTCATTGTACGCCAAAGGGATCACATTACAGAAGTCGTAGGGCCTATCATTACCAGCTTGTGCCAAGTGATCAAAACGGCAGCCGTTGATGATGAGAATGGAATGCACACATATAAATGTCCCTTTATGTGTCCTACAGAAGCTGCCGTTGGGCATTCCCCCAGTCAACAGGACCACGCCGCAGGTAATGCAGGTACTAGTTAGAAATGTGTAAGCCATGGAAACCTTTTCCTACAACAGCTTCCATGTCATGTTGCATTTGGCACAAAGCAGGTTGGTCAGGCTTAGCCTTTGTACAAGTACAGACACTCCGAGACACAAAAACACGATAATTGACATGACGCAACAAAGCTGCTTTCCCAGAAATTGTCTTCTATTTCATAGGTCTGGAGGATACACCTGTTAGTACAGATCCAGATGTCTCCGCTGTGCAATTATTCTCACCTTATTACCCATTACTGCACCTTAGTTTCTAGACCACAGACAGCCTTCTGAATACCCTCAAGTAAACTCCTAAAGTTTATTGCCCCGTCTTGCCAGTTCTGCTGCGATTACAATCTAGGAAAGGTGAATAAAATGATGGTTCCTGCTAAATAGGACCGGGGGCAGTTACATAGCTCATGTTCAGGTCTTATTATTTTTTTTTTTACATTTGTTCTGCCATCCCTGTTTATTCAGTTTACACTTAGGGTAAGGAATTTAGTTTTTATAGTCAATCATTTGGGGCCCTATAGTGTTATATAAAAACACAGCTTGTATGAATGAGTAATAATACTGTGCAGGCCTTCTGGGTAGTATAGAAATAAGTCATATTCATGACATCATGTGTATGTGACTTCATCAAACTTGCCATTCTTACCTCCAACCCCAGAGGAGATTGCACTTCTAGCAACCGCAGGACAGGAACGTGAGCCGGACACAATGGCGGCAGCTGTGAAAGTAACGGCACACGCTGAGGATTATGGGATTACAGAAGAAGCCGACGGGGAGTCTCAAGCAGACAAGGCGGCTATAAGCAGTGGTGTGGTTGAATCAGCTCTAGAGGAAGACTATTATAAAGAATCAAATGGCAAGGACGTGAATCTAGAAATCTGTGAAGAGGACACAGAAGGGTGGGAAGAGCAAGTCGATGAAGGCTGTGAGATGAGGCAGGATGATGAGGATGAAGAGGAGTTGTCTCCGGTAGAACAGCCTCAGACTAACGGCACTGGGACTGATCCGATATTCCTGGAAGATAATAAACACGAGCAGAAGGAAATTGAGGAGCCATATGTGGACATACCGGCCAGTTCTTTCTCCGTGGGTCAGACACGCCCACGAGCTTCAGTGTCCGTCTACCAAGTGGAGATCGATGCCAACATACCTATCAACGGCAAAGAGGCGGAGAGCGAAGATGTAGGAATTGCTGATACCACCGAGGAAAAGCTGAAGTCCCCTCGCAAGCGAGTGCCAGCGCACGGATCAGGAATACCAGTCAGTCGGGTGCCAGTTCCTAAAGGTGTGTTGCCGGTTCTCCGCTAGTAATGCCCAGCCTTCCACAGCCTCCTCTGGCCTCCCTGGGCTGCCTTTTTGCTTTTCCAAACCCGCTTGAAAGAATCCCATCAGACTTCTTCTTCACACGAGCAGTTAGTCAGTCTGCTCCTTCTTTCCTCATCCATTTTCGGTTTGATTTCTTCATGACTTGGTTTGTGGGGTTTTGTTTTAGTTTGCCATTTTTTTTTGCTTCCATTGCATGACCTGTTTGCATGATCACTCTTCATCCTCCTTCACCACGGGGCATATTTACTAAGGATCTTAACGGTGGAAGTCCATGATTTCACTTGCCCATTCATGAAGCCTCAAGGCTTTAGTAAATAAGCCCTTTAACTCAACCCATAATATTAACATTTCTAGCAAGTAGGCAAGTGTCGTATCCTATTCTGCCAGGCCTCTCACTTTAGCCTATGTACATACATTTTACTTAAGAAGCAGATGTGTCACAGTCATGAAGAGCAGGAATGAATAAGGCCTAGATTTCCAGGTGAATCCATCTGTGTAAGTCTGTGTAAGACCCATTGGGGGGCAAAATTGTCCATGGACAGTTATCCATGGCAACCAATCAAACTATGGCATTCATTGTTCTACCTGCAGCTGCCTGGAAAAAAAAGCCAAGCACTGATTGGTTGCTATAGGTTACTGCCCATGGGCTTATTTGTCCAGTGTTGATAAATGAGCCCCATTGGCATCCAACTAGAAGAGACAGATATTGGTTTATCCTATTGGCAGGTTGCACCAGGGCAGTTGCCTATTTCACCCAATCGGAGGTTCATTTTGATTTGCTACCACTTGAAGATGAAAGCAGTAATCTGATTGGCTGCTATTGGCTGCTGCACTTCTGTCTTTATAAATCAGCTCTAAAGATGGGTATATTCATAAGGCAGATATCACACTGTGTGTTTTCTCCGCTGATGCCGCCCTCCAATCAAAATAATGTAAAATCGATCAGAGCTGTCTTTGTATTTTTGCTAAATATAATGAATTTGAAACAGCAACTCCAACTGCTGGTTGGCTCGACAGCCGTTTCCCGATTCTCAGAAAACGAAGTCAGTGAGCAGAGAAGAGTCTCCGCTCCAGTTATTTCTGTTGTCAGTTTTAAGCAACAAAATGTTTCCTTTCTCAGGAAATTAACTTTCAGCCGGTTGCCTGATGACCAGCAGGTGGCGCTGTTGTTTCAAATCCATTATTTAAACACTGCAAATATCTCGAAAATGAGAAATCAAGACATTAGTTGCAAAAGTGCTTAGACAATCGCTCCGAGATCATGTGTTTAGACTGTTTACATTCCATTATATTGTTTTTTCTATTCTTATCTAATGAAGGCTTATTCATCTGAACACACATTAGGGATAATTTATTGTCACAAGTGCAAAGTATTTAGATTTTAGTCAAACTGTGTCCATTGGAGTGTGCTGATTTACTGGTTATGGAGGCATCTGATCACTTCCATTTGGGAAAATCTACCTGGACTGTTAATTTGGGGTCATATTTAAGGGGAGACTGCACTTAATGAGATTTCCAGCTCTCAACCTTGCAGTAAGAGGGATTCAGGGGAGTTGTAGTTCAGCATCTAGAGGGTTACGGATCGGACGAGCCTGCTATGGAGTATCGGTGGTTGTATGGTCAAGGCAGTACGGCTGCCCCACTATTGGTTCAGGCACGGGCCCCTATAATAAACCCCCATTCAGTCTGATTGGATTACTATTCATTTTATTGTTAATGCCTGTTTATAAAGCACCAACATATTCTGCAGCACTGCATAGTTAATGGACATATACAATGAACATACACATAAAAAAAATACAGCCAATAACCGATGCAAGAGGACAAAAGAGCTTACCATCTAAAAATCTGTCAGCGTCTTCATATACGTCTGTCTAAGCCAACACTCTGGATCCATGCCGTACGGCTCTCCGTGTGTATGACCCAATCAGACTGTAGCCCTACAGTTGCCTTGTGTTCTGATTGGCTGAGGAACTCATTGGTCAGCCCCTATAAGGTCAATTGCCACACAAAGTATAAATTAGTGCTTGTGCAGAATTTAATTTAAAGGGCAAAAACCACCCTTATTGTTTTGAATTTTTTTCTGAAATTGTAAATATACCCAGAATAGGAGAAGGCAGGAACTCGTTTTATGGGGGGGGGGCTTATTTGAAATTTTATACTATACAGATATGGGACCTGTTATCCAGAATGCTTGGGACCTGGGGTTTTCTGGATAATGGATCTTTTTATAATTTGGATCTCCACAACTTAAGTCTACTAGAAAATTGTGTAAACATTAAATAAACCCGCTGGTTTTGCCTCCAATAAGGATTCATTTTATCTTTGTTGGGGTCAAGTACAAGCGACTGTTTTATTATTACACAGTTATGGAAATTTAGATTATTTGGATAAAACCGTCTATGGGAGACGGCCTTTCCGTCTGGATAACGGGTTTCCAGATAATGGATCCCATGTACTTGAATTATCCTGACAATTTTATTCTATTGCTAAAAAATCTCCGAATTGCAGGATGGCCATCTCACATAGACTCCATTGTATCCAAATTTTTAAGAAGATTTCCTTTTTCTCTGTAATAATAAAATAGTAGCTTGTAACTGTCACTATTTATAGTTCATCGTTTCTTCAAATCCTGACCTCAAATACCTGTGAGGGTGATGAGGCGGAAGACCTCTGGCTGGAAGACCACCAAGCACATGGGGTGAAATGTCCCGGATGTAAATAAAGTCTTCTTGGGGACGATCCATAGTTTGACTGATCACCTTCAGACATCAAGAGACTCCAAAGACTGAGTCAAGGACTGGACTGACCGTGATCTTCTTGTTAGGGGTCAATATCTCAGTAACCCCAAGGATTATCCCAGTGTCTGTCTATTGTTGCCTTTACTCTTGTACCCGTTGCAGAAGGGAATTCTCTGGATATTCCATAGTTTTGTATATTACCACGTGTTTAAGAGAGAGCGTGACCCTGGGGTTTCCTTGCTAAAGACTTGATTGCATGACTGGTTGGATCTAACCCGCTAACCCACAGATTGTCTCACGAGTGGCCTTTGTTATTGCCGGGGGTGACAGGGTGTCTTTGTTTTTGCAGCACATGAGCAGGAGAAACACGAGACCGACTCGCAGGAAAAAGGAGCGCAGGTGAGTAGACAAGGTCCAACTGGATCTGCAGAAACATTCCAGGTTCCCTCACTGTCTTCACAATAAGAGTAGAAAACTTTAATTCAACCTGTACAGAAAGACATCCTGCTCCTTCTGCCTTTTGGAGGTTTCTGATCATTTTGGCTGTTGGGGGGACAGGATCCTGCTCGTTCTGCATTTTGGGGGGACACAGGTTTATGCTTATTCTGCCTTTTGGGGTGCACAGCATCCTGCTAGTTCTGCCTTTTGGAGGGACACAGGTTTCTGCTCATTGTGCCTGTTGGGGACACAGGATCCTGCTTGTTGGGGGGACACAGGATTTTGCTCATTCTGCCTTTTGGGGGACACAGGTTTCTGCTCATTGTGCCTGTTGGGGACACAGGATCCTGCTTGTTGGGGGGACACAGGATTTTGCTCATTCTGCCTTTTGGGGGACACAGGTTTCTGCTCATTGTGCCTGTTGGGGACACAGGATCCTGCTGGTTCTGCCTGTTGGGGGGGACACAGGATCCTAGAGGTTATTGAGTCAGCACTTGTGCCTTCCAATTTGCATCAATCTGGTGCAAGTCCCACAGTTTCCACCTCCAACTCGTTTACTGAAATCTATATTGTCACTGTGCCTTGATAAAACATTGCCGAGTGTTTGGGTCAGAGCCCATGTTCCAATAAAGGCGTTTAAAGAAAAGAAATTTGTTAATGGTGCTCTCAATGACGATATCGATTTCAGGACACAGGATCCTGCTCGTTCTGCCTGTTGGGGAGACACAGGATCCTGATCATTTCACTTCTAGAGAAAATTGGTTCCGGATTATTCTTTCTATAGAGACACAGATTTTTTTGAGCATTTTAAGGTCCTTTGCCTCCTCCCCCTACCCTGGATCTTGTACCCCTGCATCTTATCCGAGTGCAGACAGACAATCTCCGTCACCCTCCAATCAAGACCATTATTTTTTTTCATACTTTTGTTCAATCCAGCAATCTTCTTAAGTTTGATTCATCCAAGAGCTTTGCTTTAAGGTGCAAAAATCCGAAGGTGCCACAAGCATGTAATGTGTCCAAATTATGAACCTGAGTTTTATTCCATGCGCCCCCTGATTATGTACCCCATAGTGTAACCGATTGCACCTCAAAGCTCTGCTCTTACCTTTCCCATCTGCATTTGTTTAATTTTCTTTTTATCTTTGATTTTCATTTTATTTGGCTGTTTCTTTCATGTTCTGTTTTGCATTCTGAAGATTTCCACCAAACACCCCCCAGCCAAACATCCCAGCAGGCTACACACTGTTCCCCACAAGTCACCCTCCTCTAGCACCTTAAAAAGTCCCTCCAGTCCAGCCGCCTCCTCTGTACGGAGCAGCCAGAGAACATCACTCGGTACAGTTGGCCAGTTGGGCATTACCACAAGGCTGCACAGAGCCAAGGTAAGGAAAGCAAAGTGAATGCTCAGCGGGCTCCTCAGCGGAATAAAGCTAATATAATATAAAATTGCCATCTTTAGATGATTCCCAGTTAGGGATGCACCGAATCAACTATTTTGGATTCGCCGAATACCAAACTGAATCCTAATTTGCATAAGCAAATTAGGAGTCGGAAGAGGGAAATATTTCTTAGTTCCTTGTCACGCTATTTTCCTCCCCACCCCTAATTTGCATATGCGGATTTGTTTTGGCCGGGCAGAATCCTGCTGAAAGAGGCCGAATCCTGGATTTGGTACATCCCTATTCCCAGCAAAATGTGAAATCAATGTGCACAGGATTTACCAAAGCAGGTTCTTATTAGGCCCATACAGGGGATACTTGCACCCCTACCCGTGCCAGATACTTTGGTAAAGAAAGACCTTCATATATGAACTTTTGTTGCCAGGAGGATGGAGGTCCAGAAAGTGCTACAGCCAAGCTCACTGCTTCAAGGAACACACCCACCGCCTCCAGAATCCCAGCAAAGACTTCATCCATCCCCAAGACCCCCCCTAGTAGTAAGTTGGTATGGTTTTGAAAACGGTGCCAGTTTGGATGCGTTTGTGTGCCATGATATGGTTGGCACACGCAGAGTATGAGTTGAGGGAAGATGATAAAGATCACTAAGTGCCAACCAGCAGTCTTCCAAGTGCCAATAGAGCTGGTGGGAATAGAAAGGGGCATTATACAGAGAAAGGGAACAGGAGAGGGAGAGATACAGGACAGAGGAGCCTGGGGAATTTATTTAATGGCACAGGGAATGAGATACAGAAGTGAGAGGGGAGAGTACATGGTAAACTGAGCAGCCAAGCTAATACAGACATACAGTATGATATGGGAAGGTTTCTGATAACGTGATACCTGTTACTAATCTATGATGCTGCAGTCGGTTTGATTCTGTATGTCAGGACTCTCTGTAATGAATATGTTGCTTTTCTAACAGCCGTCAGAAGGGATCAGAGAAAGCCACCGTCCAGTATGGGAAAACCAGACAGAGGTGAGTGTCCCCTATACCGTGTCATTATAGGGCTGGTTCACCTTTAAGTTAACTTTCAGTAAGTTATAGAATGGCTAATTCTAAGCAACTTTTCTATGTTTTTTTTTTTATATATCGTATTTGAATTATTTGACTTCTTCTTTTGACTCCAGATTTCAAATGGGGGTCACCCCATTTAAAAAAACAAATGCTCTGTAAGGCTAGATATGTATGGTTATTGCTACTTATGACTCATCTTTCTATTCAGGCCTCTCCTATTCATATTCCAGTCTCTTGTTCAAATCAGTGCATGGTTGCTAGGGCAATTTGGACCCTAGCAACTAGATGGCTGAAATTGCAAACTGGAGAGATACTGAATAAAAAGCTAAATAAGTCAAAAGCCACAAATAATAAAAAATGAAAACCAACTGCAAATTGTCTCAGAATATCTCTCTCTACGTTCATTTAAAGGGGAACAACCCCTTTAATGTCATGACATCACCACTCTCAGGCTATACCCATGCGATATATATACTGGTCATTATATTCAATCTGTGGGTACTGTGGATATGTGTACAATTATACAGTATAATGGTGGTTCTTGGAAAGTCCCGGAACATTTTTGGAACCAAAAATAGCCTCTGGCACAATCAAAATGCACATAGCTCAGTGTGCCGGGGGCTGGATATTGCAATCGGCTGACAGCTGGTGTTGCAGTTCCAGGATGATTTCAGGGTTTCCGGTCCTGTGATTGGACCCGTTTGGATTGTCCTGTTGTTATCCTCTTGTTCAGTTCTAATGCAATTTAACCCTTGTTGCAGCAGAATCCAAATCTGGCGAGAGGAGTGGGTACAGCAGTCCTGGATCACCCGGCACTCCAACTGGACGCTCTTCTTCACAGACACCCACAAACCGAGAGCCCAAAAAGATTGCCGTCATTCGCACCCCTCCCAAATCCCCAGCGTCTGCCAAGAGCCGCCTTCAGCCAGTCACTAGCCCAGCAGCAATGCCTGACCTGAAGAACGTGCGCTCAAAGATCGGCTCCACGGATAACATTCGGCATCAGCCAGGAGGCGGCAAGGTACCAGGGAGGCGTTTAAAGGAGAAGGAGCAGTTTATTGCCAATAGATTAGCCACAATAGTGCAAGCTATAACACTATATTTATTCTGCAGAATGCTTTATCAGCTCTAGAATTGTTTTATGTTTGTTTAGGATAGCAGCTGCCATATTAGCTTGGTGTGACATCACTTCCTGCCTGAGTCTCTCCCTGCTCACTCATAGCTCTGGGCTCAGATTACAGCAGGGAGGGTGGAGAGAGGAGCAAACTGAGCATGCTCAAGCCCTAGCCCTGGAGGTTTAAGCTGAAAACAGGAAGTCTGATACAGAAGCCCATGAGTACACAATAGAAGGAAAGAAATGTGATGTTTATTTTGACAGAGGACTCAGAGCAGCATTACTTTGAGGGTTTACTGGTGTATTTATATAGAGCTTTCTGATAAATCTTACTTAGTTTTAGCTTTTCCTTCTCCTTTTCGGGTGCAGACCATTGCCCTTGTATCTATTCCATTCCTCGACTTACCTTTGTTCTTCTCTTTACAGGTGCAGATAGTTCACAAGAAGGTGGATTTGGGCAACGTGCAGTCCAAGTGTGGCTCAAAGGACAACCTGAAACATGTCCCAGGAGGAGGAGCAGTAAGTGGCCCCGCCTTCATCCTTTCTTTGGACGTTGTAGTTGTGCAACATTTAGTGTGTGTCCATAATGTACAGTCTAGTTACCGTTGTAATTATCATATTAACTCTTTACAACATATCTGGAACCATCACATCAGGAAACCTGTTCCTCTCCTTGGGATTCTCACTTTCCTCTCTTTATCTCTCAGATACAGATCACTCACAAGCCCATCGATCTGACCCGTGTCACTTCCAAGTGCGGATCTTTTGTCAACATCCACCACAAACCAGGTACAACGAGCCTTCGGGATTCCTGTTATTGGCCGGCACCAATCCCACCTGCACGGCCAACACTTTGCTCACCTATTTGTTTCTTCTCTTGCCCAGGGGGAGGCAACGTGGAATTAAAATCAGAGAAACTGGAGTTTGACAAGATTCAGTCAAAGATCGGATCCCTGGACAATGTAACTCATGTACCCGGAGGGGGCGCGAAAAAGGTACGGCGGGTTTGAGAGCAGCACGGAACAGGAAGCCAAGACAGTGTGGATCAAATCAAAAATTAGTGGGCAGATAGATAATCTCCATATTAGGGATGCAACGAATCCAGGATTCGGTTCAAGATTCAGCCTTTTTCAGCAGGATTCGGCCGAATCCTTCTTCCCGGCCGAATCCGAATCCTAATTTGCATATGGGCGGGAGGGAAATCATGTGACTTTTTTGTCACAAAATAAGGAAGTAAAAAATGTTTCCCCCTTTGGTATTCGGCTGAATCTTTCACAAAGGTTTCAGGGGTTCGCCTGAATCCAAAATAGTGGATTTGGTGCATCCCTACTCCATATACACATATACAATTTATTTTCTTGCATTTATTGCAGGGCTGACATCTGTCCCAGGCCCTGCGGTTTTTAATGTCTTAGGGGGGCCCGGCCATGCTTCACTTACTTGATTATCAGGGGTCCCACCAGCGTGCTGGAAGCTTCAGTGGTCAGTTAAAGTTTAAGTCCCAGTAAAGCTGCTTTTGGATCGAACAAGTGAGTTAGGAACTTCCCCTCTAGCCTATCCAATCCCAATGCAGCTTTACCGGGACTTAAACTTTAACCGACCAATGAGGGTACATAGAACTGAATAGGAGAAAATTCATGTAGGCACCGGAGCTCCAGTCCTCTCCACTGAAGCTTGCAGCATGGCCGGGGCCCCCTTAAGACCCAAATTTTTATGGGGGACCCTGGCAAGCAAATTTTTTTTTTACATTTTGGGGGGACTGACCACCAATGTGTTTTGGCTGACATATAGGTGACAGTTTAGTGGATCCACACTGAATTGGCTTCCTGTAGCCTGTGACTAACCCCCACGGCCAACCTGTTTCTGCAGCTTCTGCTAACTAACTGTTTCCAAGCACATTGGGCAGATTTAAACAAAGCCAATAGAAGCGGCTCTGCAGCTTTAAGCACAGACATGGGCATGGGCTCATTTTGTGTCCTCTGCAGGTGTTTCCCTAAGGCTACGCTCTGGCCTCTCTTTCTCTCTCTCTCGACAAAAAAAATGTTCCTTCCAATCTCATCGACTCCGCTCCATCACTGCTTTGCCTTTACCTGTCTCCAACTCCCCCCTTTAATGGAACTCAATGGACTATCCCACAGTCTCCTACCCAGGGGCGCACCAAACCCATCATTTTTGGGTCCTAGAAAAGATTTGTCCAAAATACTGAACCAAACCCTAATTTGTAAATTCAGATTAAAGCCAAGTCCCCTAAAAACCTTCAGAAGTGCAGCACCTTAAAGGGGTTGTTCGCCCTTAAATTAACTGCTAGTATGACGTAGAGAATGATATTCTGAGACAATTTGCAATTGGTTTTCATTTTTTATTATTTGTGGTTTTTGAGTTAGTTTGCTTTTTGTTCCAGTTTACAGGTTCAGCTGTCTGGTTGCTAAGGTCCAAATTCCCCTAGCAACCATGCACTGATTTGAATAAGAGACTGGAATATGAATAGGAGAGGCCTGAATAGAAAGATGAGGAATAAAAAGTAACAATAACAATACATTTGTAGCCTTACAGAGCATTTGTTTTTTAGATGGGGTCAGTGACCCTCATTTGAAAGCTGGAAAGAGTCAGAAGAAAAAAGCAAATAATTTAAAATAAATATCAAACAGACAAAAGCTGCTTAGAATAAGCCATTCTGTAAGATACTAAAAGTCAACTTAAAGGTGAACCACCCATTTAACATGACAGCAAGGCCTCAGATCTGAACACTAAGGATTTGACCCAATTTTGGGTTTGGCGTCTCCCTCCTCCTCTTTCCTTTCCATTATCAAAAGTTCCTCCTTCCTCTCCTTGAATTTAATTCTAGGACTAAATGCCAGCAGCCAGTGCAAACAGGCAGTCGGAGGGGGGTATATAGAGAAGAGCCTGACTGTATTAGTCCCAACCCTGAGACAATCTGAATATCCTGGCAGCAATAATTAGGGTTCCCTTGGGCTCTGTCTATTTCCGTGGGGCTCATTTATCAACACTGGGCAGTTACCTATAGCAACCAATCAGTGATTAGCTTTTTAAAGCCAGCTGCAAGTAGAACAATGAATGCAGCAATCTGATTGGTTGCCATGGGTTACTACCCAGTTCTGATCAATTTCCCCCAGTGTGTGTGTGGTCCCTGATCATGCAGAGCATTGAGTAATGGCACAAAGCTCCGTCACTGATTGCTGCTGCTGCGGAACATCTTTAAAGCTGTGATGAAAATGCAGCATTTGCCCTTTACAATGAGAGCAGTGGGACAATATAGTCACTGGCAATGGAGCAATAGCGCCCTCTGCTGGACACAGGAAGAAACCCAGGATACAGGATCAGATATGAGCAACTGCCTGTT
This sequence comes from Xenopus laevis, assembly GCF_017654675.1. Lineage (NCBI taxonomy): Eukaryota > Metazoa > Chordata > Amphibia > Anura > Pipidae > Xenopus > Xenopus laevis. Next base: position 6,145,813 of record NC_054387.1, on the reverse strand, counting down.
TGGAGCAGAAGTCGAGTATATGGGGGAGGGGATAGGGGGGTCTGCTGGTGGCATCAGGGTCCTCTTCACCCCTTTCCTTCATTTTTTCCTGCCATTTCTCCCCCAACCTGCATGTTTTTAATCAATCCAACCCCACCCTCCCCTTTCCACCTCATCTTGTCACCCCCAGAGAGAGGAAGGGAACGGAGAGCAGACAGGGGACACCCCTTCCCCTCCTAATTGCCTGTTACACGGCCCTCTTGCCCCCTTGACTGAAGAAACAGAGGTGCCACACTTGGTAGCCCAGGAGGACGGTAAGTAGCCATTTGCCCAGCGAACTTCTCATTTGTCCCTGGGGACTTGTGATTGGCTCGTGTCAAGCCTACGACTCAAGCTGCTTTAGGGCAGAGACACAAGCTCACACTTTCCTCGTGAGGCGACTTCGGGCGACTTCGGAAAACAAAGCTCACGATTGCCATCCTGCCGGCGATTTATGTAAATCACCGGCGGGGTGAGCTTTGTTTTCCAAAGGTGCCTGAAGTTGCCTCACGAGGAAAGTTCGGGCCACTTACATTCTAGCCGAGGGGAAGACATTTAGGGGAGATTAGTCGTCTGAAGAAGAGGCAATTTATTGCCGGGCGACTAAATCCCCCCGAATCTGAGCGTGTGTCTCGGCCCTTATACTGCGATGTTTATTGAGTTGTAGCAGGAGGGGATCTACTATAAGTCACAAGTTGGGATGGGCAATTTTTTTCGCCACAAAAATGACGCCCATAGACTTGTATGGCTTTGCGCACGTCAAAAAAATGTTGACGCCCATAGACTTTAATGGGCGTCGGCATCATTTGACCCGCCGGGCGAATTTTTGGCGAAACGAAACTGGTTAAATTCGCCCCAAGCCTAGTCACGAGCCATTGCTTCAATTTATGTTGCTCTTCCATAGGAATAAGATGCCCCTTAAAGAGAAAGGTGCCAGTTTTTAGCTCTACCACTTAAAAACGATTATGACCAAAAATGAATATAATAAAGGAAAATACTCACAGTTCACCCCAGTACATGGGAGCATATAGATATATATAGATAGAGAGATAGAGAGAGAGAGAGAGAGAGAGAGAGAGATGATAGATAGATAGATAGATAGATAGATAGATAGATAGATAGATAGATAGATAGATAGATGATAGATAGATAGATAGATAGATAGATGATAGATAGATAGATAGATAGATAGATAGATAGATAGATAGATAGATAATAGATAGATAGATAGATAGATAGATAGATAATAGATAGATAGAGAGAGAGAGAGAGAGAGAGAGAGAGAGAGAGAGAGAGAGCGAGAGAGAGATAGAGAGATAGAGAGATAGAGAGATAGATAATAGATAGATAATAGATAGATAATAGATAGATAGAGAGATAGAGAGAGAGAGAGAGAGAGAGAGAGAGAGAGAGAGAGAGAGAGAGAGAGAGAGAGATAGAGAGAGATAGATAGATAGATAGATAGATAGATAATAGATAGATAGATAGAGAGATAGATAGAGAGATAGATAATAGATAGAGAGATAGATAGAGATAGAGAGAGAGAGAGAGAGAGAGAGAGAGAGAGAGAGAGAGAGAGAGAGAGAGAGAGAGATAGATGATAGATAGATAGATAGATAATAGATAGAGAGAGAGAGAGAGAGAGAGAGAGAGAGAGAGAGAGAGAGAGATAGATAGATAGATAATAGAGAGAGAGAGAGAGAGAGAGAGAGAGAGAGAGAGAGAGAGAGAGATAGATAGAGAGAGAGAGAGAGAGAGAGAGAGAGAGAGAGATAGATAGATAGATAGATAGATAGATAGATAATAGATAGAGAGATAGATAGATAGAGAGAGAGAGAGAGAGAGAGAGAGAGAGAGAGAGAGAGAGAGAGATAGATAGATAGATAGATAGATAATAGATAGATAGATAGATAGATAGATAGATACAATAACAAGGTTTGTGAGGTTTTTTCAAAAATACCAAAAAGTGATCCAAAATGTCAATACATTTATTAGGACAAAACAGGTGTAACGCGTTTTGTGCCCATTGGGGAACTTACTCATAGACTCAGGCAATAGGCACGAAACGCGTTAGGCCTTCACCTGTTTTGTCCTAATAAACGTATTGAATCAGTTTTTGATTAAAAGCAGTAGCAAAGGCTGCTGGGAAATAAACTCTGATCTGTTTGACTGGAGAGTGAAATAAGTTTGGGCTGAATTTGCAACCTCAGGGTTCATTCTAGAAGAGCTGCAGCGGGGGGTCAGCAAGTTTCTTAGGCAGGGGGGCAACTACAGATGAAGCAGACCCTGCGGCTGCAGAGGGGCCCAGGGGGTATAGGGGCCCCATGAGGCCCTAATTAAAGGGGAAGTATTGGGAAAATAAGCATGTAATATAAACTTCCTCATTCTGAAATAAGAAACTTTCTAAATACAATCAATGAAATATTCTGCATTGTTTCTGAAATGATCAAGTTTATCTTCACTATCCCTCTCTCAGCATCTGTTTCTCTTCATTCTGTCTTCATGCAGCATTTGGGTGTCAGATATTCACTGACAGTTAGATCCAATATATCTTATAGGGGGGCTCCTTTTGCCTAGAAGATGTATTAGAGCTCACTCAAATAACCGATTTCAGTACAAACAAAATCTAACAAAATAACTGCCTTTTGCACAAATCCTGCATGTAGAGAGACATGATGTCTGGTGATTTTAATTAGGAATGCACTGAATCCACTATTTTGGATTTGGCCAAACCCCAGAATCCTTTGCGAAAGATTTGGCTGAATACCGAACCAAATCTGAATTTGCAAATTAGGTGTGGAAAGGGGAAAACATTTTTTACTTCCTTGCTATTTCCCTCCTCGCCCCTAAATTTGCATATGCAAATTCAGATTCGGTTCGGTATTCAGCCAAATCTTTCGCAAAGGATTCTGGGGTTTGGCCAAATCCAAAATAGTGGTGCATTCCTAATTAAAATCCCCAGACATCATGTCTCTCTACATGCAGAATTTGATTCGGTCGCGTAGAAGGATTCCGCCAAATCCTGCTGAAAAAGGCCGAATCCTGGATTCGGTGCATCTCTAATTTTAATAGAGTGAGCTCTAATACATCTGCTAGGAAAGGAGCCCCCCTATAAGATATATTGGATGTAACTGTCAGTGAATATCTGACACCCAACTGCTGCATGAAGAGAGAATGAAGAGAAACAGATGCTGAGAGAGGGATAGTGAAGATAAACTGGATTATTTCAGAAACAGAACAGAATATTTAATTGATTGTATTTAGAAAGTTTCTTATTTCAGTATGAGGAAGTTGATATTAAATTTTCATTTTCACGATTAGAGCGATCTCAACATATATTGGTAAAACAGACTCTGGCTATTAGGGGCCCTACAATGAATTACCCGTGGGGCCCAGTCACAAGTAATGACATAGGAGAACTCAGACTTTATTGCATGTGGCGCCCCCTAGTGATACCAGTGGCAACTCCCTGCAGAAATAACTCTCCCCTTTCCCCGTTTCTTCTGACAGATTGAGTCGCACAAGTTGAGTTTCCGGGAGAACGCCAAAGCCAAGACGGACCACGGAGCGGAAATCGTGTACAAGTCCCCCGGCCACTCCGGGGAAACCTCCCCCCGCCGACTCAGCAACGTCTCCTCTTCCGGCAGCATCAACATGAGCAACTCCCCGCAACTCTCCACCCTGGCCGACCAAGTCTCCGCCTCCCTCGCCAAACAGGGCTTGTGAATCGCTTCCCCAACCGGGGAGGGAGGAGAGATGGAGGTGGGGGGGGGATTGAAACTAGATAAAAAGGGGGGAAAAACCCAAAATATGTTATACAATAGAAAAAAAAACTAAAAAATTATACAATAGAAAAAAAAAACCACAACAATTTTGATAATGAAATTCTCCTCTCGCTTGCTTATTTATTAACCCCCCTGACCCCCATGTATAGATGGGCCTCTCCGACTGGCACGTGGGCTCACACTAGTCTCATGGCTACAGAGGCAAATGATACATTGGGGCTCATTTATAAACACTGGGCAGTAACCCTTAGCAACCAATCAGTGATTAGTTTTTTTTCAGTTGATCCCTGAAAGCAATCGGATTGGTTTTCTGAACAGGATAATAAGCCCCAGTTTTCTAAACAGGATATTGAACCCCAGTTTTCTGAACAGGGTATTGAACCCCAGTTTTCTGAACGGGATATTGGACCCCAGTTTTCTGAACAGGGTATTGAACCCCAGTTTTCTGAACGGGATATTGAACCCCAGTTTTCTGAACGGGATATTGAACCCCAGTTTTCTAAACAGGATAATGAGCCCCAGTTTTCTGAACAGGATATTGAACCCCAGTTTTCTGAACAGGATAACGAGCCCCAGTTATCTCAACAGGATAACGAACCCCAGTTATCTCAACAGAATAACGAACCCCAGTTATCTGAACAGGATTAGGAACCCCAGTTTTCTGAATAGGCTAACGAGCCCCAGTTTTTTGAACAGGATAACGAACCCCAGTTATCTGAACAGGATAACGAACCCCAGTTTTCTGAACAGGATAACGAACCCCAGTTTTCTGAACGAGATAATGAACCCCAGTTTTCTGAACAAGATAATGAACCCCAGTTTTCTGAACGAGATAATGAACCCCAGTTTTCTGAACGAGATAATGAACCCCAGTTTTCTGAACAGGATGAGCCGCAGTTTTCTGAACAGGATAAGGAACCCCAGAAAGAATGGAAACCCCTCTCTACCCTGCACTCTTCCTTTATTGAGTGGGAGAGAGAGGGGGGACGGTTACCCCTCTGCCAGTATTGGGGGGCACATCTAGGCGCATGGTATAAATAAACCCCTCTGCACGTCTTCTCCCCCCCCATAAAAGCCGACTCCCCACCCCAACGTCCCACTCACTCTCTGAACTTTGTGTGAATTTCAACATAAATTAAGGAAATGGCCGTGGCTGCTTCTTTTATTTGCCAATGTTTCCCGGCCCCCCATTAACTTTTTATTTCAGTATTACCTCCCCCCCCTTCCATTGCTGCCATTGATACTCAGATCCCCTAATCGACCCCCCTAGGATATATTCTCCCCCTTCCCTCTGCCTTGTGTCTGTGACTGTCCATATTCTGTGTCGTGTCTGAGCAGCTGCTTCACACGGTCTGTTGTTCAAGTGGATTTGGAAATAAATTAATTAATACAAACGACAGGAGGGTGCGGAGTCTTTCTTGGTATCAGGGGGCAGTTACCCAGCATTCCTTGCACTTCACCTGCCCATTCATTCGCCACCTCATATGTTCTACATTATCCCTTATAATACATGAGTGATACTCAAGAGTTCCCTGTATAACTCAGCCTGCAGCCTTGTGCCTTTATATGGTCACAGAACAACCCCTCAGTGACTTCTAATATCCTTATCATTTACAGTAGGGGGTACATTATCCCTTATAATACATGAGTGATACTCAGAGTTCCCTGTATAACTCAGCCTGCAGCCTTGTGCCTTTATATGGTCACAGAACAACCCCTCAGTGACTTCTAATATCCTTATCATTTACAGTAGGGGGTACATTATCCCTTATAATACATGAGTGATACTCAGAGTTCCCTGTATAACTCAGCCTGAAGCCTTGTGCCTTTATATGGTCACAGAACAACCCCTCAGTGACTTCTAATATCCTTATCATTTACAGTAGGGGTACATTATCTCTTATAATACATGAGTGATACTCAGAGTTCCCTGTATAACTCAGCCTGCAGCCTTGTGCCTTTATATGGTCACAGAACCCCTCAGTGACTTCTAATATCCTTATCATTTACAGTAGGGGGTACATTATCCCTTATAATACATGAGTGATACTCAGAGTTCCCTGTATAACTCAGCCTGAAGCCTTGTGCCTTTATATGGTCACAGAACAACCCCTCAGTGACTTCTAATATCCTTATCATTTACAGTAGGGGGTACATTATCCCTTATAATACATGAGTGATACTCAGAGTTCCCTGTATAACTCAGCCTGCAGCCTTGTGCCTTTATATGGTCACAGAACAACCCCTCAGTGACTTCTAATATCCTTATCATTTACAGTAGGGGTACATTATCTCTTATAATACATGAGTGATACTCAGAGTTCCCTGTATAACTCAGCCTGCAGCCTTGTGCCTTTATATGGTCACAGAACAACACCTCAGTGACTTCTAATATCCTTATCATTTACAGTAGGGGGTACATTATCCCTTATAATACATGAGTGATACTCAGAGTTCCCTGTATAACTCAGCCTGCAGCCTTGTGCCTTTATATGGTCACAGAACAACCCCTCAGTGACTTCTAATATCCTTATCATTTACAGTAGGGGGTACATTATCCCTTATAATACATGAGTGATACTCAGAGTTCCCTGTATAACTCAGCCTGAAGCCTTGTGCCTTTATATGGTCACAGAACAACCCCTCAGTGACTTCTAATATCCTTATCATTTACAGTAGGGGGTACATTATCCCTTATAATACATGAGTGATACTCAGAGTTCCCTGTATAACTCAGCCTGCAGCCTTGTGCCTTTATATGGTCACAGAACAACCCCTCAGTGACTTCTAATATCCTTATCATTTACAGTAGGGGGTACATTATCCCTTATAATACATGAGTGATACTCAGAGTTCCCTGTATAACTCAGCCTGAAGCCTTGTGCCTTTATATGGTCACAGAACAACCCCTCAGTGACTTCTAATATCCTTATCATTTACAGTAGGGGGTACATTATCCCTTATAATACATGAGTGATACTCAGAGTTCCCTGTATAACTCAGCCTGCAGCCTTGTGCCTTTATATGGTCACAGAACAACCCCTCAGTGACTTCTAATATCCTTATCATTTACAGTAGGGGGTACATTATCCCTTATAATACATGAGTGATACTCAGAGTTCCCTGTATAACTCAGCCTGAAGCCTTGTGCCTTTATATGGTCACAGAACAACCCCTCAGTGACTTCTAATATCCTTATCATTTACAGTAGGGGGTACATTATCCCTTATAATACATGAGTGATACTCAGAGTTCCCTGTATAACTCAGCCTGCAGCCTTGTGCCTTTATATGGTCACAGAACAACCCCTCAGTGACTTCTAATATCCTTATCATTTACAGTAGGGGTACATTATCTCTTATAATACATGAGTGATACTCAGAGTTCCCTGTATAACTCAGCCTGCAGCCTTGTGCCTTTATATGGTCACAGAACAACACCTCAGTGACTTCTAATATCCTTATCATTTACAGTAGGGGGTACATTATCCCTTATAATACATGAGTGATACTCAGAGTTCCCTGTATAACTCAGCCTGCAGCCTTGTGCCTTTATATGGTCACAGAACAACCCCTCAGTGACTTCTAATATCCTTATCATTTACAGTAGGGGGTACATTATCCCTTATAATACATGAGTGATACTCAGAGTTCCCTGTATAACTCAGCCTGAAGCCTTGTGCCTTTATATGGTCACAGAACAACCCCTCAGTGACTTCTAATATCCTTATCATTTACAGTAGGGGGTACATTATCCCTTATAATACATGAGTGATACTCAGAGTTCCCTGTATAACTCAGCCTGCAGCCTTGTGCCTTTATATGGTCACAGAACAACCCCTCAGTGACTTCTAATATCCTTATCATTTACAGTAGGGGGTACATTATCCCTTATAATACATGAGTGATACTCAGAGTTCCCTGTATAACTCAGCCTGAAGCCTTGTGCCTTTATATGGTCACAGAACAACCCCTCAGTGACTTCTAATATCCTTATCATTTACAGTAGGGGGTACATTATCCCTTATAATACATGAGTGATACTCAGAGTTCCCTGTATAACTCAGCCTGCAGCCTTGTGCCTTTATATGGTCACAGAACAACCCCTCAGTGACTTCTAATATCCTTATCATTTACAGTAGGGGGTAGATAATAATCCAGGAGTGATGGAGTTCTCAGTAGATGGTCACACATAGAAGAAGCAATGGAATTTGACAGGTCAGACAAGAGACAGTGTTTAACTGGTTTATTATTTAAGTTTTTTTTGGCTTTTTTCCCTTTTTTTCATCTTTTTCTCCAGCACTTTAGCCCAGTGCTTATTTTTTTTTTTCCAACAGGATAAACACATTAAACAAAGAAAAGATTACTCTGAAAACAACAAAAACGCATCGTTTCCCCCCCCCCCATTTCCCGCGTATACAACCCAGTAACCGGCGCCCGTTCCGCCGTCCAGAAAAATAAACCAAAATAGGCAAAAAAATAAAGCGAATAAAAAGTTATTTACAAAATACAATTCTTTACCGATCTCCTTTGTACAAAGCTAAAAGTTCTCTCGCCGGGGGGGTTCAAGGTGAATTTCTTGCTGGAGAACTGAAGCCGTTAATTAATGCTCAAAGACTGGGGGGAATTAAAAGGTGTTTAACCCGTTAAGTGCCAAGGAGCCTTTGATTGGCACAGAGAGTAAAAGAAAAACAAATGAAAATCAGGATAAAGACATAAAACGTGTAGAACTGAATTGTAAGGGGTGTAAACTCGGGGGGGGAGGGGTGTTTATTCTCAGTTACGCACTCGCATTCATACACAGTGCAAGAAGTCGGGGGTCTACTTGGAAAGACGGGGGGCACAATGTCAGTCTGTTGCCACATTATGGGGGGGAAACAACAACAGCCAATCAGGAGCTGGAATTCAGATTCCCAGGCAGCCAATTGCATTTAGGAGAGATCAAGGGGGATCTTTGCCTGATTGGGTCACTCAATAATCAAAAGAGGGGATCAAATCGGCAGTTTTCATTGGCCTGTGAATGACCGGCTTAAAGGACCAGTAATATCAAATTTCCTCTTCCGAAAAGGTGATGATCCATCATGCGCTGCTCGATTTCTCCTGCCTGGCTCTCTCCTATAAGGTAGACAGGGAGGAGAAATCGAGCGCCGCACGATGGATCGCCCAATCGCTCTCTGAAGAGGAGATTCGGTTAAGTTATTTCTTAATAAAGACTTTGAGATTTTAAAATGTCATTCGTCTTGGTGTTTTTTGTATGTGAACGACTTTTTTTATTTATTTTTTTGATGTTACTGGTCCTTTAAGGTTTCTGATTGGCTGAAAAGCTGAAGGCGGGGGGCAGGGTTTCCAAAGCAACAGAAGGAAGCTGATTATTTTTAGGAAGGGGCATGGAGGGAATTCACTAAATGATTATTCAGGATGAGGAATAGGAAACGGAAAGTAATGGGACTTTATAGAGGAAACAGAACAGACAGACAAAGGGTGATCAGGAAGAGAATCGCTAGTTTCTGCTGTTGATGATTGTGAGCTCTGTAAACAAGTCCCGTCTCCCCACTGAACACTAAGTGCTTAATTAACATGACGTCTAATTGTAGGATAGAAGAAAGGGGAGGGGTCTAAATGAACATACCAGCGGGGCGGGTCTCTCCTCTCTCAGCCAATAGAAACAGAGAAAGAATCAACATGATCGGCTTTACAAACTGCCAGCCCTGCCTTGTGCCCAAGTTGCACCCAGAGAAGAGCAGTTTCCGCGCCCCCCCATCTCGGAATAAAAAAACAAAGCAAAAAAAAAAAAAAAAAATTCCCCTAAATTCTTTGAATTCACTAAAAATTGTGAAAATGGTGCTCACTCTTCCGGGGATCAAGTTTGAATATCAAACAGTTGGATTTTTTTTTTTTTTGGAGCCAAATAGTCTGTTGTCGGGGGCATCGCTCTCCTCTCTCTCTATCTGTGAAGAGGTCGGGGTCTTGAGACAGGACAGGGGGGAGAGGACGGGGGGTCGTCGGGGTCTTTGGCGGTTCTAGAGCTGCAGGAGGGACGGCGCGGGGGGCGGGGTCCTCCCCAGTCTGTGGGCTCACAAGGTCCTGCCAGTTCCCGCTTGGGGCTGTAGGAAAGGGGGAAGTTTCTCCGTTCCCACGGTTGCACCGCCTACGAGAGAGACGACAGTCAGATAGAAACTCATATATATATATATATATATATATATATATATATATATATATATATATATACACACATACATATATATACACACACACCCCCCCCCCCCCGGGCTACTTTCCCTTTCTGCATCGCTCCAGTATCTGGTTGCAAGGGCCACTTACCCCAGAAACCAAATTGGAATCCTAATTTGCATATGCTAATTAGGGGAGGAGGAAATCTTGTGACTTTTTGTCACAAAACAAGTAAAAAATGGTTTCCCTTCCCACCCCTAATTTGCATATGCAAATTAGGATTCGGATTCAGTTTGGTATTCGGCCGAATCTTTCGCAAAGGATCGGCTGAATCCAAAATAGTGGATTCGGTGCATCCTTATACTTTTAGTATGTTATAGAATGGCCAATTCTGAGCAAATTCATTATTTTCAACAGTTTTTTTAATTATTCTACTCTCTTTCCAGCTTTCAAATGGGGGGGGGGGGTCACTGACCCCACCTTAAAAACATATTCTCTGTAAGACTGCACATTTATTGTTACTTTTTATTACTCCTCTTTCTATTCAGGCCTCTCCTATTCATATTCCAGTCTCTTATTCAGATCCATGCATGGTTGCTAGGGGAATTTGGACCCTAGCAACTAGATGGTTGAAACTGCAAGCTGCAGAATAAAAAGCTAAATAACTCAAAAACCACAAATAATAAAAAATGAAAACCAATTGCAAATTGTCTCAGAATATCCCTCTTTGCAAGCATCATACTCAACAAACAGTTAATTTAAAGGTAAACAACCCCTTTAACTCCTTTAAACCCTCCACTTAGGTTTATGACACAAAACTCACCATCTCCTCGCGTCCGGAGTCAGACACGGAGCTGTGGGTCTCTTCTGAGAGGAGGCGGGAGGTCTCTCGGGAGGTGGGGGTGGGAGGAGCTGAGAGGACGTCGGGGCTGAGAGGGGAGAAGTCGGGGAGGGCTTGCCAACTGCCTGTGTCAGGGGATGAGGGTTGGGGGGTGAGGGGCCGAGGACCAGCAGAAGGGGTGACGGAGCTTTCGGATGTTCTGTGGGTCCTGAGAGGAAAATGTATTATATCAATTAAAGGACAAGAGAAACATAGTAAAGTTATTTATTTGGAACTCTGCTATAGAAATAAAAGGAATGGTGAGAGTGAAAGCTCCAGTAAGGTAAATACGTCTCCTGGAATTCCACCTGTCGCCAGCAGAGGGCGCAGTGCATTGAGTCTGATTCAAACGGATCCTGTTAGGATGTCGTTTTTATTTCTAAATGACACTGCAAATAATTCACTGTACAATATAAAATGTCATTCCTGAACCAGCAAGTGTATTTAGTTGTAATATTGGTGTGTAGGTGCATCTCAGGTCATTTTGCCTGGTCATGTGATTTCAGAAAGAGCCAGCACTTTAGGATGGAACTGCTTTCTGGCAGGTGTTGTTTCTCCTACTCAATGTAACTGAATGTGTCTCAGTGGGACCTGGATTTTACTATTGAGTGCTGTTCTTAGATCTACCAGGCAGCTGTTATCTTGTGTTAGGGAGCTGTTATCTGGTTACCTTCCCATTGTTCTGTTGTTAGGCTGCTGGGGGGGGGGGGGGATATCACTCCAACTTGTGCAGCAGTAAAGAGTAACGGACGTTTACCAGAGCACAAGTCACATGACTGAGGGCAGCTGGGAAACTGACAATATGTCTAGCCCCATGTCAGATTTCAAAATGAAATATAAAAAAAATCTTTTCAGAAACTGATTTCAGTGCAGAATTCTGCTGGAGCAGCACTATTAACGGATGTGTTTTGAAAAAAAAATAAAAAATTTTTTGCCATGACAATATCCCGTTAAGATCCCTAGAGAATAGAAACAGATTGCCGGATCTGTTTGCTCCAGAATCAAACAACAGCCACACTACTCAACTATGTGATTAAGCAGCAGTAGAGACATATCGTTTTTTATTATTATTATTTATTATTATTATTTATTAAAAGGCAGTGACAGAGATGTCTCTTACCGGCTTCCACGGCGCTGGGGAGGGACACTGCTCTGCCATCTCAAGCGCTCCTGTTCTTCACACACTGCGTGCAACGAGGAGAAGGCAGCGTCTGAGAGATCCTCCAGCTGAGAGGAAGGGGAGAAAATTGGTGCCATTAGTTCTAAAAAAACCTACTATATAATAAATATAAATCATAGAGGGATTATTAAATAATAAAAAAAGAATAATATCCGCCAGCTCACCTCCTCCGGATCTTCCTCATTATTTGGGGTAACAGGAGTGATGTGAACCACACGCCAGCTGCAAGAGAGGCAGGGAGGGGTTAATATAGAGATACATAATATTAGAGAGAGATATTAGTGCATGTGATGGGTAAGAGTCGGGGTATAAGGCTTCACAGTACCTGGGTGTGAGGATCTCCTTGTACTGCAGTTTCTCTACTCTTGTTGTTGCAGCCACAGACATGGGGATGACAATGTTGTTTATGTCATAGGAGCTTTCAGTTCTGCGGCGCCGGGAGACCTGTTAGAATAAAACAGCAATGTAAGTGGAGACCAGAGCTGGAAGTGGAGTTTAGGGCATGTGACCCCCATACGGACTGTTTTGTTCTTCTCATGCCCACGGCTGTGGCCTCTATATGTCACCCCTATAACAAAGGTCCGATGGAACTGCCCGTGCACCTACAGTGTAACAGAAGATACTCACCGCAGAGGCAGAATAGGAAGAGATTGGCCCCTCAGATGATGCAGAAAGCTGGCGGATGAGAGGGGGCACAGGATTGACTGCTATAGGGCTGCTGACTGATACATCCACTTGCTGTGCTCCTGCTGGGCATAAATGAAAATTATTAAAAATACTGAAAGCGGAGTGGGTGCCTTGTATAAGTGGGGGTGCCTGGTATAAGTGGGTGCTCCCTGTAACATTCAGCCAGCCACTTACCATTTCTGTCTGGCACTCCCAGCTGCCGTCTCTTGACATGAGGAGCAGAGGTTGGGACCGAGGGATCGGGCCTGGAGAGGAGGGATCTGTCAATCTTCAGAGTGCGGAGGGGGGGTTCCAAGTGCTGTTTGGGAGGGAGATCAGCAGGTCGATGGTGAGAGACTCCTGGTTGGGAAAACAGATGAAGACTGTTAAACAAACCTAGGATAATGGATAAGTAAGAATCAGAAAACTATAAGGTTGAAAGTGGAGACTCAAGTCTGTGCAGCTTGAACACGTGGGCAGTCTGAGGATGGAATAGTACAGTATCTGCTGCTGAACTACTACTCCCAGGAATCCATGACAGCAAAAGACAGAGAGATGATGAAGTTTCTGGTGAAAAGGATGACTTTTCCCACTCAGAACACTTTGGATTTTGTGACGCGAGAATGGGGAATGAGAGGACAGGGAATGGGAGGACAGGGAATGGAGAAAGTGCTTAGGAAAAAGCAAACACTTACTGTGCACATTAGGAGTCCCCTGTAATCGGTCCCCACGTGGGGGCTCAGGAGTAGATTGGAGCTGGTTGAGAGGCCGCAGTTTTAGCTTCTTTATGGACTTGCTCCTGTCTTGTTTGTGAGAGCGGAGAAGAGAAAGGAGACGTAGGCTTGCGGGGATATCTAAGAGCGGAAAGAGAATTGCAGAAGGATGGAAAGGTTCAATCTTTTATAAAAACCAATAGGATTTCAGTGTTGGGATAGGAGTCTAAAGGACCCGAGAGTCCCCCAGGCAATAGTATAACATCTGCTCTTATGGCTACCAGACAGGGCAATCAATCTGAAAGTAGCCGTGTCTCTGAGCCAATATTGGTGCCAACACTAAACAAACAGCAGCACAACTGCAAGAGATCTGCATTGCTACAATGAGACACTGTGAGCAAGACTGAACCTTGGGGAGAATCATAACCATTAGCAGCAACTTACCATGTGGGAAAGATAAGACGGGGTGAACTGATGGATCCAGCAGTGCCAGACGCTCAGCCAGGGGGTCACTGTATTGGAATTGAGAGGAGGGCGCAGGGAGACTGGCACACATAACACAGGATGAGGAAACCTCACAGACATGCGGGGCGACCCTCTGAACCTGAAGCACGAGAGTAAGAGAGAGAGAACAAGATATTAAATGTATGCCCTGCTCGTAACCCCATTAGTGATCTTACAATTCCTGGTCGGATCCCTTTAATAAATCTATAGTCTGGCTACCTAGTTGCTTTAGACAACAGCAATTAAAGGGGTCGTTCACCTTCCAACACTTTTTCAGTTTAGTTGGTTTCAGATACTTCACCAGAAATAAAGAATTTTTATACTTACTTTCTATTTTCAAAAAAAAAAAACAGGAGGGGTGGGGTTGCGACTCTTGAACTGTTTTAAATTGATACATCTAGTTGAAATATTTGAGCAGAATCCCTGTTTCATTAAAGGCAGCTGTTCGAACTGATACAGTTGTTGCTAATATACCCAAGAAAAAAATGTATCAACTCACGTAGCCACAAAATATATCCAATTGTAACAGTTCAGATGCTGCCAGATCAATATGCTGCTCGACTGAGACGCCAGAGACAAGAACATTAAACATAAAACTTCCATTTTTAAAAAAAGAAAAAAAGGAAAGCAATAGAAAAAAGTTTTTATTTCTAGTGAACAATCCAAAAACAGCTAAACTGAAAAAAGTATTTGGAAGGTGAAACAGCTTCTTGGTCTACATTTCCTCCTTTGCTCTGTACAAGGGAAGTGGTTTACCAACTAAAGCCAAAATACAGCCATTAAAATGTCTGCGAAAACAATGGAACTTATTGACTCGTTGGTAACCAGGTTATACCTCTTATTCACTTCATGTATAGAAACCTACACTTGCCCAATCCCCTCTCCATGTTGCCCAGGTTCAGCCCTCTCACCTTCTTGTTAAGCGGCATCAGTCGGTCAGGCCTCACAATCCTCCTCCGCTTGCAGCCGACTAGAGGCCTGGCCCTGGCACACACACACGTGGCATCTGGGAGAGGTGACAAAGGCTTACTGGGTGTCAGCTCTTGGGGGTCTGAGCCAGGCCGAGGGGGCAATACGGGAGGAAGCCTTTGAAAAATAAAGAATATACAGTGTGAGACGAGAGAACACCAAAAAAGCAGGTTACATGCAAATAAAACCTAAGCATAAAGAGCGACACTCTCAACCCACATCTTTTTAACATTTAAATGGAAATGATTCAATCTGTTCCACATTTTATATGTTTTCCCTTCTTGATTGGTGCTTTACAACACTCGTAGTATTTACGGGGCCTATACCCTCCGACGTAAAATTTCCACCTTAAGGGAATACATGGGACAACATTTATGATTTATTATTATTATAAACTATTTTTTTTTTTTTTTTTTTTTAAAGGGAAAAACCTCCTGTCTCAACCAACTTATTGAAGCAATGACTGCAGAGTGCTAAAGTTTCCAGAGTTTATATACCTACATTGTCTGCTTCTCTACCTACATCGTCTGCTTCTGTACCTACATCGTCTACTTCTCTACCTACATCGTCTACTTCTACACCTACATCGTCTACTTCTCTACCTACATCGTCTACTTCTCTACCTACATCGTCTACTTCTACACCTACATCGTCTACTTCTCTACCTACATTGTCTACTTCTCTACCTACATCGTCTACTTCTGTACCTACACTGTCTACTTCTCTACCTACATCGTCTACTTCTCTACCTACATCATCTACTTCTCTACCTACATCATCTACTTCTGTACCTACATCGTCTACTTCTACACCTACATCATCTACTTCTACACCTACAGTATCTACTGATATAACTACATTATCTAGAGAACATAAAAAATAAAATCCATATGAAAATAATTGAACGTGATCATTTTATGCGCAGGATAGGACTATACTTACATGTTAACCACCCCATTAATTGGTCTCTGCAATGATTTGGCTTCTGGGGTGCCTGACTCAGCCTATGAGGAAACACAAAAGGTCAACGGCCTCGTTAACAAGGGGGGAAAAGCCAAGTTTATTGTGCGCTGCAATGAAATGATTGACATGCGCATTGTTATTCATGCGCTGCATTCACATGTGTCAACAGCAGGGGGTGCTACAGCACAAGACACAGACACAGGGAATTAGAGTCACACAAAAGAGACAATCACATGACATTCGCTTCCACATTAACTCCCCCAACTGACTGCGGTTAAGACATCTGCACTCTTATTTACAGGAGGGAAGTTTGCCCTTTCCTGCGGCAAAATGCAAGTAAAGGAGAGCTGCATGTAGAAAAAGAACAGCACCTTCCTTTTTGTACCTCCCCTCAATCCAGCCCCAAATATCCTGCTCCTCGCAGCTCCCAGACTCACCCGCCTCTCTGCATCTGCTGAAGGAGAAGAGGATGTTCTTGAGTCTGAAAGCGAAGAGCGCAGAGGCTCCCCAGCTGTCTCAGAAGGACTTGCCTCCCCAAGCAGCACTTGCCCCTGGGGATAAAATAAAGACGGGCCACACGTTAAAGGAACAGTTCAGTAGAGTGCGAACACAGTTGTTACACCCTTAAATAAACTCATATTATAAGAGAGTCTTTATGTGTGCAGCATACTATTGCCTCACAGTTAAAGGAAAAGTTCAGTGTAAAAATAAAAACTTGGTAAATAGGCTGTGCAAAATAAATAATCTAATATAGTTAGTCAGCCAAAAATGTAATGTATAAAGGCTGGAGTGACTGGATGTGTAACATAATAGCCAGAACACTACTTCCTGCTTTTCAGCTCTAACTCTGAGTTAGTCAGTGACTATAAGGGGGGCCACATGGGACATAACTGTTCAGTGAGTTTGTAATTGATCCTCAGCATTCAGCTCAGATTCAAAAGCAACAGTTATGACCCATGTGGCCCCACCTCAAGTCCCTGATTGGTTACTGCCTAATAACCAATCAGTGGAAAGCAAGAGAGCTGAAAAGCAGGAAGTAGTGCTCTGGCTATTATGTTACACATCCACTCACTCCAGCCTTTATACATTACATTTTTGGCTTACTAACTAAATTAGAAACATTTTTTATTTTGCACAGCCTATTTATTTACCCAGTTTTTATTTTTACACTGAACTGTTCCTTTAATGGCTGTGCATGGGGCATTAAAGGGGTGGTTCAACCTTAAGTTAGCTTTTAGTAAGTTATAGATTGGCCGATTCTAATCAACTTTCCAATTGGTCTTCATTATTATTGATTTTTAAATTATTTGCCTTCTTCTGACTCTTTCCAGATTTCAAGTGGGGGTCACTTTAGACCTCATCTAAGAAAAACAAATGCTCTGTAAGGCTACACATTTATTGTTACTTTGTATTACTACTTTCTATTCAGTCCCTTTCCTATTCATATTCATATTCCAGTCTCTTATTCAAATCAATGCATGGTTGCTAGGAGAATTTGGACCTTAGCAACCAGATGTCTGAAATTACAAACTGGAGAGCTGCTGAATGCAAAGCTAAATAACTCAAAAATCACAAATAATAAAAAATGAAAACCAACTGCAAATTGTCTCAGAATATCCCTCTCAATGTCATTCTAAAGGTGAACAACCCATTTAAGAACCAATCAGCCCAAACTCGCCCCCTGGTTGCTTACCTTCCCGGCACGGAGCTGTCGGTAGAAGTCCGTGTGCTGCCGGATCCTGTATTCCAGGTCGGACACGTGAGCTTGCAGCCAGTTCCATCGACTCACCACATCCGCACGCTCCTGGGCCCAGCTCCATTCACATCGGCGCTTCCTGCATGGGAATAAAATGATGGAGATCATTAACGAGGAAAAAGAGTGTGATGGTTCCTTAAAAATATTTGAGGGGGGTGGCTGTTGCCAGGGGAAGGTTCCCAGTGACCCCCTCAGGTCTTGTCGTAGCTTTAGTCAAATAACACCGACTGCTGTTCTATCAGAAGCTGCAGAACCGAGCAGAGAAGCGTCCAGAGATGTTTCCTGCATTAAAAAATCGTTTTTGCGCATTCTCCAACCTCTGCCAGCTGGGAAAAGCTCCCTCACTGGGTTTCTCTCTTCTATAACTCAGCTCAGATCCCAGAAACAGAAAACTATTGATACATATCAGCCCCCTGTAAGGGCTAGTCCACACGGGGAGATAGCCCTGCGTTTGCGGTCGCGGCGCTTTGTCGCCGCGACCGCAAACGCAAGGCTATCTCCCCGTGTGGAATAGCCCTAATTGTCACTAAGCTCTTGGTTGGGAAGGTCCAGGATAACCCCCCGGCTAGTCACTAAGGAGGCAGCTGCTTATCTACTTGCCCTGCCAGAACAATGGGAAGGTAACCAGATAGCAGCTCCCTAACACAAGATAACAGCTGCCTGGTAGATCTAAGAACAAACTCAATAGTAAAATCCAGGTCCCACTGAGACACATTCAGTTACATTGAGTAGGAGAAACAACAGCCTGCCAGAAAGCAGTTCCATCCTAAAGTGCTGGCTCTTTCTGAAATCACATGACCAGGCAAAATGACCTGCACACCAATATTACAACTAAATACACTTGCTGGTTCAGGAATTAAATTTTATATTGTAGAGTGAATTATTTGCAGTGTTACGGTGTCATTTAGAAATAAAAACAACAGAATGCTAAAAACTGAAATTGCAAAGGCAACTTCCCCTTTAAATGTGCAGCCCAGTAACCCCGAGTGGTTGAGCAGATGATCAGGTAATTTTAGTAGGGACGTGGGAATAGGAGCCCTGAAACATATACACCTATTCTGTGCTGCGGCACCTGCTCCAATTTTGAAAGCACAATTTGTTGTATACTTGCCCTTTAAATGTAATAAAAGTATTATTATTACTCTTAAGACACACACATAAATATATAAAATATAAATAACTGTTCCCCCTTCCCCACAAGCAGCCCCCATTGATGCCCAGCCCTCCCCTAGACAGATCCCTGCCTCCATGACCCCCGGCTGTTTATTCCTAAGGAAACACGTGGCCCCCGGCAGGGGGGGGGTGTCAGTCTGTCTGGGGATTTAACAGCAGCTCAGACAGAACAATCTGGAGATGGGGGGGGTCTCTGTACTGATCAGCGCTGACATAATGTAGGACAGGGGCTGAAACACTAACTCCGTCGCTTCCATCATTTCTATATTAACATATGGTAAAGCCAGAGACCCGGGGGAGCATGAGAAATACATCAATAAAATAATCACTGAGCCAGAAATAAAAGCCTATGGCATTCAATCCGACAGTCACAGGAGGAAGCTGGGGGGTGACAGTTCTGGAATGAAACAAATGTCAAACAATAGGAATGTAAAAATAAATATATATATATATATATTGTAAATTATATCCTTATAAACAGTGACTAGTGATGTCATCAGTTATAAACGGTAGTGATGTCATTTCCGTCACATGACTCACTATAATAATAAATAAAGTACCCCCTGTTGCAAAATATAAGGATATTAGAAGTAACCTCGGAGTTCCACTCTCTGCCTTCGGCCTCGTGTTTTTATATGGTCATGAAACTCCTCGGTAACTTATATTATCCTTATGTTTTACAAGAGGGGGTCGTTATTAAAATGTGGATTTTTCCACCTTATATATATATTTATTTATTTATTTTTTTTTTTAAAAACGACTTTCTTTTTCTCTGTAATAATTAGGGATGCACTGAATCCATTATTTTGGATTTGTCGAACCCCCAAATCCTTCGGTAAAGATTCATATACAAATTAGGGATGGGAAGGGGTAACAAAAAGTCACACAATTTCCCTCCCCGCCCCTAATTTGCATATGCAGATTCAGTTCGACCAGGCAGAAGGATTCGGCCGAATCCAAATCCTGCTGAAAAAGGCGGAATACCGAACCGAATTCTGGATTTTTACACTGAGGTAGGACTAAGCCTTATTAGAGAATAGAGGAAGCCGGCCCTTTAAGCATCCAGGCGCTTGCAGTCTGTCCCTGCATGTTCTCTGCTCAGCAGTGCTATAAATGCCTTTCCTATACAGCCCATTGAGATTACAGCTTCCTACCTCTACACCATCTGCCATAAAGCAAGGAAGCACCGCTGGCTTTTGCTAGGAAGGAGAAAAGGCACAGTTTACATTGCACGTAACGGGTAAAACACCATTGTTTTGTACAGAGCTTGAACCCTGTGCCTTTTCTCCTAGAAGCTCTTAAAGGGGTGGTTCACCTTTAAGTTTACTGTTAGTATGTTATAGAATGCCAATTCTAAGCAACTTTTCAATTGGTCTTCATTTATTTATTTTTTATAGTTTTATAATGATTTGCCTTTTTCTTCCGAGTCTTTCCAGCTTTCAAATGTGCGTCGCTGACCCCAACTGAAAAACAAATGCTCTGTAAGGCTACAAATGTATTGTTACTTTTTATTGCTCCTCTTTCTATTCAGGCCTCTCCTATTCATATTCCAGTCTCTTATTAGTTAGAATAATGCATGGTTGCTAGGGCCATTTGGACCCTAGCTACCAGATTGCTTAAAATTCAAATTAAAGAGCTGCTGAATAAAAAGCGAAATAGCTCAAAAACCGTAAATGATAAAAATGAAAACCAATTGCAAATTGTCTTAGAATATGACTCTACATCATACTAATAGTTAACCCAAAGGTGAAAACCCCCTTTAAATCTGATTATTTTCAGTGCTTGTATTTAATTAAAGTCGGAACATTTCGGGCGACTTCCGATACCCAAAATTGCTTCCGACTCCGACTCCACAGCTCAGCCTAAAAGTGAGTTTCATGTAAATAAAATGCGGCTCGTTTCTGCAGTTGCAGAATGAAAGACTGACAAAGGGACAGATGCCTCCACTCCAGCTCATGGCTATGAAACAAAAGCATGGGGCAACAAAGCCTGACCCCCAGCATGTGCCGCTAAATCTGCCCTTTTATTGTGCGACAGGCCTTGACAAGCTGCTGGAGGGGATTTAAAGGGCAGCCGGACAATGAAGGGTTAAGTAGATGGTGCAAGGAGGCTAAATGCAGCCCCAGCCAGTGAGTGAGGGTCGAGTAGAGGAAATCACTGAGGTTATTATTTCCTGACCGGCGCAAACACTCAAATACAAAAGAGCCAAAACATTGGGGCCTGGAAGGAAATGTAGTCGGGTTTCATTTATTTTGCAGGTAACACAGGGCCGGGAGCCCAGGGAAAACACCGCTGGGAAGTAAATCTGTGCCGTTATTATAATTAACATTTATATTCCTGTAAAGAGCCAACACTCCCTGAGTTTATCTGCCCAATGAGGCCGCCCATGTGCTGGGGCAAAGCAGACTGATACTATAGTCAGCCCCGGGGCCCCACATCACATCATATACACATATTAGCCAAAGACTCGGCAACCAATGGCAATAGTTATCAGTCCCTCCCATGTGCCAAACTGCTCCACTAGGTCCCCCCTCAGAACTCTGCGGAGTTGCCCCATGTATCTGCCCCTCACAGCTCCACCCTAGTCTCCCCGCATCTCTTCATGAATTCAACACCCACAAACCCTTATCTTCTTCCTCACCCAATAACCACTCACCTCCTTATCAGCACCAGTGTCTCCCGGCTCATGGCACAAGCCACAAGGCAACAGAACACAGTCTGTACATTGCCCCCACACTTTGTAACCCCCATAATCTGCCCCCAACTCCTTCACCCAATGAGCACCCTCACCCCTCCTCACATGGGCCCCTGTATCTCACACTCACTGCTTGTATCAGCCCCTCACTCCTCCACCTGTGTACCCCTAAATCTCACCCCTCTGGGTCACCGAGATCTGGCCCTGCTGTGTCCCATGTATTTGCCCTGCAGCCCCCTCACCTCACCTTTCTACCTGTGTCCCACCCCCTCGTATCTGCCCTGTGAGTTTCCACCAAGAAATGTACCCCTCACATTTCCTCTTTTGTTGCACCCTGGTATCTGCCCCTCTCCTTTCCGCCCTCCCCCCAGTATCTGCCCCTCTCCTTTCTGCCCTCCCCCCCCAGTATCTGCCCCTCACCTTTCCATCTATCCCCCCTACCCTCGTGTATCAACCCCCCTCCTTTCCATCCCTGTCCCCCCAGTATCTTGCCTGCAGTCGTCATTGTATTTCTTGGCACGTGGATGAGAAATAGAACAAGGAAATCTGTATAAACATTGGCTGGAATGTTCCCTGGGAAATAAACAAGCAACATCAATGGACAGGGATATACGATATGATATGGGATGTCACATGTCATAGACACAAAACATCAGCGTTGGATTGTTGTGCTGCCAAAACCTGCCAATGACACAGAATGGAACATCCCATCTCTGCGCTCACTAAATACAGAATAAAATCATGATACATAGAACAGCCCGGGTCACCTTGTACATAGAAGCCTCTATTATTTATTTATATATATATATATATATATATATATATATATATATATATATATATATATATATATATATATATATATATATATATATATATATATATATATATATATATATATATATTTATATATATATATATATATATATATATATATATTTATATATTTATATATTTATATATTTATATATTTATATATTTATATATTTATATATATATATATATATATATATATATATATATATATATATATATATATATATATATATATATATATATATATATAGACTAAAGGGTTAAGCCAGGCTCCCAGCAGTAGGTCATGCACCATCACTGGAGCGGAAAGAGTTAACCGCACCCCCACACACCCAGGAATTCTCGGAATGTGAGAAGAAGAGAGATGATTGGTCAGCAGAGACCACGGTTACCATGGCAGCTAAACCCGCCTTATAGGGGCACAGCCGATGGTCTTTTCCACTTCATTTATGCACAGGGCATGGTCTCCATGGTGCAGCGAAACTGCAGTGACTTTACCACACAGTGAATCAGATCTGCTCAATCACGTCTCCTCTAGTCCTTCTCAGCCGCTCCAGTCCTCCCCTTGTAAGGCTCCTCCTCTGCTGCTGCTGCCTCTCTCTTTCTCTCGGCAACCCGCACTCCCTGAATTCTGCTTCCCAAACATTTTTTGTGGTTATCTCTGAGATGATCACTAACCACGCCTTCCTCTCCGAATAGTCGATCACATACGCAGCTTTCGCCGTTAGATTAAATTTTTTTATTAGGGGCGTGAATCTAAAAGCGTCTCTGGATAGTAATAGCCTGCGAGCTGCAAATTGCTCCCTTTAAAAACAATCATTGCTCCTGCCCTAACAATATGCATAAAAGAGACATATTGTTTAAGTGCCCTTTAAATGCACCTGTCCAGTTAAGCAGATGAACAAGTGATTGGCAGCAATACGTGGGTACCTGCCTTTCTATTGATCAGGGGGAAGCTGCTGATTGGCTAGGGATGGGCATCATTATTCCCATCTATAACAAGCCCTACACACAAATGGATTTTCCCTGCTGTTTATTTCATATTAAAGGAGAAACCTGTGAAACGTCAGAGAAAAGGAGTTTCTAGCAAAACACCTGTTTGCGGCAGAACTTGAAGAAAAAAAAAAAATTATACTAATAATAATAATGCAAATATACAAATCTTTAGATTGGGGTCAAGTGAGACAGTAACAGACCAGATAATACTGGCCAATGGCACTTCAATCTGTGCGTGACACAATCCCTAACCCCTCTACACAAAATAATTGGGAAAGATGCAGAATAACACAATATTACACATATACAGGTATGGGACCAGTTATCCAGAATGCTCGGGACCTGGGGTTTCCTGATAAGGGATCTCCATACCTTAAGTCTACTAGAAAATCATATAAACATGAAATAAAGCCAATAGGCTGGTTTTGCCTCCAGTAAGGATTAATTATATCTTAGTTGGGATCAAGTACAAGCTTTATTACAGAGAAAAAGGAAATAAAAATTTATTTTATTTGGAGTTTATGGGAGACAGCCTTTCTGGAGCATTCTGGAGAACGGATTCCATACCTGTATATATAAAATATATTTTTTAAACTTAAAGGGGTTGTTCACCTTTGAGATAACTGCATCTTAAGCAATCTGGTAACTAGGGTCCAAATTACCTTAGCAACCGTGCATTGATTTGAATAAGAGACTGGACTATGAATAGGAGAGGTCTGAATAGAAAGAGAAGTAATACAAAATAACAATAACACATTTGTAGCCTTACAGAGCTTAACATAACACTCCTGTTAAACATATATTTACCCTAGTAGTGCAGAACACAGACTACCCTGCCTCACTGAATACGTGTATCATAAGCAGCTTCAGTTAAAAATTAAGATTTTCATTTTACTCTATATCCCTTTTCTAAGGTGCCACAGGGCATTGCCTCTGTCCTGGAGATACAGGTGTGTGTACATAACTGATGTACTAACACCCGAGAGTCCATTGTTATTTCGCAGCGACACTTCTCATGGGTGAGGCCTGGGTGCTGCCTATACAAGTAAGGAAATCCCTGAGCACAGGCTACAGTCCCTTTGCAGGTCCAATTTTTTAAAGGAACAGTTCAGTGTAAAAATAAAAACTGTGTAAATAGATGGGCTGTGCAAAATAAAAAATGTTTCTGGTATAGTTAGTTAGCCAGAAATGTAATGTATAAAGGCTGGAGTGAGTGGACGTGTAACATAATAGCCAGAACACTACTTCCTGCTTTTCAGCTCTCTAAAGCTGCCCATAGATGTAAAGACTTTTAAAAGATCCAATAGTTATCGTGAGACCACGATGATCTCGAAATGATCATTCCATTTCAGGCGATATTGTCAGCAAAACTGAAGAGTAGCTGCCTGCTTGGCCCTGCAAACATAGATACATTGCACTGGGACCGATAAAGATTTTAAAAGCTGGCCGATGTCGGACGAAGAATCGTAAGATGTTACTGCCTGGTAACCAATCAGTGGAAACCAAGAGAGCTGCAAAGCAGGAAGTAGACTGAACTAAAAAAAAGTGTTGGAAGGTGAATAACCCCTTTAAAGGAGTAAAACTTGCTATAGGTAACTCGACCTGTGACCCACAAACCTGAATCAGAAAGTCCTACCCACAACCCACAGGTACCTGACCCTGCACTGGACTAGGGCCCTGCCCCTATTTCACTCCTGGGCCCCTAGGGGTGTCCTGTACTAAATGCTACACTCCCCTAGGGACCAGCTGTGAAATAGGGGACACATTTTTAATATTCAAACAAACATGTTGTTCAAATCAGAGCTGCCACTGCCAGGAAGTGGGGACATTAGAGGGGTATAACACATTATACATCCCTATACCCCCCCCTGCAATCTCTAACACATTATACATCCCTATACCCCCCCCTGCAATCTCTAACACATTATACATCCCTATACCCCCCCCTGCAATCTCTAACACATTATACATCCCAATACCCCCTGCAATCTCTAACACATTATACATCCCTATACCCCCTGCAATCTCTAACACATTATGCATCCCTATACCTCCCCTGCAATCTCTAACACATTATACATCCCTATACCTCCCCTGCAATCTCTAACACATTATACATCCCTATACCCAATTATACAACCATATAAACCAATGATACATCTCTTTAGCCCCCTGCAATCGCTAACACATTACACATCCCTATACCCCCCCTGCAATCTCTAACACATTATGCATTCTTATACCCCCCCCCCATACACATGCAGATATACAGCCTCCAGTGATGAAAGTGCAAATAAAACAGGACACGATTGCCCAAACACAGCAGCGCTGCAGAAAGCAAAAGTAACTGCAAGGAAGGAAGGAAAGTGCTGCTGTGGGAGTCAAAAAAAAAGGGAGGGGTAGAGAGAGGGTCAGCAGGTTGTAAAAATACAATCCAAACACTAAGATTAAATTACCGTGGGAATGTCTGATGTTTTACATGAACCCTGGCAGTGGCTGTTTCTCTATACACTTGCCCTGGATACTGGATACTAAGTATACAGTATACAGTATCCCCCCCCAATTAGTTTCTGGTAGTTTCTGGTATGGCATTATAACACAATAGGAGGGCTAGGGAAGGAAGGACATGATTCTGAACAGCCTGAAAACTCATATTTAAAGACAAATACAGAAAACACACATGCATTGATTATACCCATTTGTTTTGGTCTGAATGAAGCCCGGTCTATAACATGAGCACGCTGCCTGTAATAGCGGAGCAGCAGCAGCAATGGCTGACTTGTGTAACAGCCCTAAATGAAGCCTGAAGCACCACTTGTATTTCATAATGAGTGTCAAAGTGAAATCCTCATTTCCTATGATACTTTACCTTTAAAATGTAAAGTTGGGCGGGGCCTGCCCTACAGCAAATATCACCGCCTGATTTGCTTACGTTGGTTTAAACGTGGAACTTCGGGCGTCAGGGTAGGGCAATATTCACAGGAGGCAGCAGATTCCAACATTGTGCTAGATACAAGTTCTGCGAAAAAGGCAGGGCGCCAGCTTTCAAATGGGGGTCACTGACCCCATTTAAAAACAAATGCTCTGTAAGGCTACAAATTTATTATTATGGCTACTTTTTATTTCTCATCTTTCTATTCAGACCTCTCCTATTCATATTCCAGTCTCTCATTCAAATCAATGCACGGTTGCTAGGGTAATTAGGACCCTAGCAACCAGACTGCTGAAACTGCAAACTGCAAAGCTGCTGAATAAAAAGCTAACTCAAAAAACGCAAATGATAAAAAATGAAAGCCAATTGCAAATTGTCTCAATTTATCACTCTCTATTTCATACTAAAAGTTAATTTAAAGGTGAACAACCAATTTAATGTCAGGAATCAACATGTCGGCACATATCAGTAATAAACACACTCTTGTCTGCTTTGGTCGCCCAGGCTGAAGGCCACACTGGGTAGATATGATCATTTGGCTTCTGGGGCACCTAATGAATAGGGATGCACCGAATTCACTATTTTGGATTCGGCCGAACCTTTGAATCCACTATTTTGGATTCGGCCGAATACCGAACAGAACCCTAATTTGCATATGCAAATTAGGGGTGGGAAGGGGAAACATTTTTTACTTCCTTGTTTTCTGACAAAAAGTCACAATTTCCCTCCCTGTCCCTAATTTGCATATGTAAATTAGGATTCGGATTCGGTTCGGCCGGGCAGAAGGATTCGGCCGAATACGAATCCTGCTGAAAAAGGCCGAATCCCGAACCGAATCCTGGATTCAGTCAACAGATATCTGGCTGACCCCAAACCACATATCAGCCGAGCAGGCCGGGTCATTTAGGCCCTATATGCTGGGGTTAAAGGTAGCCATACACGTACCAATATTATTGTAAGAAATTAATTTTCATACGACATTGGGTGTATGGTGGAAGACCGGCAGAAGATTTGGATATCGGTCGGCTCATCGATCGGGCTTTTGATCAGGCTCCTTTGAAGGCATCAGAACATGGGCCATTGTTAGTGCTGAATGGTCAAACACAGGTAGAATTCTATTATTTCTCTCTGTATCTCGGACAATTCAGCTCTACACTTCTGTATTGAAATAAATGATCTTTCTTGGAAAGATCACAATGGTTACGTCTATGGCCAGCTCTTCTTCGGGCGACTAATATCACCGAACTGCTTCCCCTCCGGCACTCTGAGCGCCAAGTCTTCCGAAGTCTCCTCGTGATGCAACTTCGGAAAATAAAGCGCTCAGAGTGTCATCCAGCCGGGGATTTAGATTCTACCTGACGGGGAAGCAGTTTGGGGAGATTAGTCACCCGAAGAAGTGGCGATTTGTCACCAGGCGACTAATATCCCCACGTGTGTCTCTGCCCTAATACGTTTAAAAAGGACAAGGAAAGTAAGATTCCCTTGGGGTGCTAATAAGTTTGGCCGATGCCCCCTGGAGAAAGTGACCGCTAACCTAGGACACTGGGCTGGAGCTCTTTTCCTATTAAAGGGGTTGTTCACCTTCAAACAACTAGTTGTTTTCAGATAGATCACCAGAAATATTGACTTTTTCCCCAAGTACTTTCTATGGGTCACCGTTTTCTTAATATTGAAGTGTAAAGTGTAATTTTTCACCTTCTGAAGCAGCTTTGGGAAGGGTGGGGTCGCCGACCCCGTAAACTGTACAAAAATTGATACATTTAGTGGATACATTTCTTATCTTTGTCCCTGCTGGGCAGAATCCATGAGTTGTTAGAATTGATACAATAGTTGCCAATAGTCCAGAGAGGCTGCTGAGAAATGTTGCAAAATTGTAAGTTTAGAGTCTGCACCTGAATTTTTGTCTGAAACACCAGAGACTGGAACACTTCACGTAGATTTTGGGAAAAAATAAATAATGGAAAGTAATGGAAAAAAGTTTTTATTTCTGGGGAACAATCTGAAAACAACTGAACTGAATAAAGTGTTTGGAAGGTGAACAACCCCTTTTTTCAAAATTTTACTACAAGGATTCCAGACCAAAGCAAGGGATCATGGGAATATACTGTGCATGCCCTGGCTCCAGGTATGGCAGAATCCCGGATGGACGGGGTAACATATTAGATTGACTAGCCAAACTGGTGTTGGCCCCAGATGAAATGGAGGATCCTTGCCCTTTAATCTGAGCAGACTATAACACCTCCCTCTGTAAAACAGGCAGTTTAAAGGTGCGTGGAGACGACACCCCACAGAGGATTACGGAGGCCCGACCTGAAACTGACACTGCTGATGCAAAAAGGAGAAATGTCCACAGAGATACAGACAACGAAAGTTTTGCTCGAGTCCCAACTGTGCTCTATTGTTACAGAGGTCTCTCTGGGCGGAGCCTCAAAACTGTCAGCTTGAAAGGCAGCAAGCAGTTATTGTGAGCAACTAAATTTAGCTGAAAGCTGCATGCATCAAACATGGTGACTTGGAAAGCCAAGGGGAAATATACACTGTTAGGGCACGTTCCCGCCAAGCTTCTCTAGCACATTAACTGCCTTATTAATTAACTGCCTTATTTGCATGTGCCCCTATTAGCTGAACTGCCCTAGAACAAGATTACGGACACAAAACCCAATGAAAATGCAACAGATGTTTTCAAAAACTACAAAAATGAAAAATCAGAATTGTGCTTAGTACAGGGGAATACCTATACTGCCATAGTTTTATAGGATCTCTCTGTACAGACTATGAGCAAACTTAGGGACTGTTCCTGCTGAATTGTGCTTAGTACAGGGGAATACCTATGCTGCCATAGTTTTATGGGATCTCTCTGTACAGACTATGAGCAAACTTAGGGGACTGTTCCTGCTGAATTGTGCTTAGTACAGGGAATACCTTTGCTGCCATAGTTTTATGGGATCTCTCTGTACTTGCTATGATGAGCAAACTTAGGGGGCTGTTCCTGCTGAATTGTGCTTAGTACAGGGAATACCTATGCTGCCATAGTTTTATGGGATCTCTCTGTACAGACTATGAGCAAACTTAGGGACTGTTCCTGCTGAATTGTGCTTAGTACAGGGGAATACCTATGCTGCCATAGTTTTATGGTATCTCTCTGTACAGACTATGAGAAAACTTAGGGGACTGTTTCTGCTGAATTGTGCTTAGTACAGGGAATACCTATGCTGCCATAGTTTTATGGGCTCTCTCTGTACAGACTATGAGCAAACTTAGTGGACTGTTCCTGCAGAATTGTATGGTGAGATATGGTATGGCTCTAAGCAAACGGAGGCAGTTTGAGACCTTTTTCATGTACTCCATGTCATAGCGGCTTCTTATAATGGTTTGTCACTACTTAGTGGCTCAGCCCTGAGAAGACACACAGGGCATGCGTATGTGTTTGAAAGGAAGGCTTTTTTGCTAAAGAATTCAATGAGGCAACAATGTTACGTTCAGTCTCAGAGCAGTGTAATTGGACGCTACACATCAGGCCCTAAAACCCAGGGCCACATGCAGGAGACCCAGACTAAGCATAAATGGGCACTTATCTGTGTAAACTGACACACCCTTAAATTGCATGTGATTCTAGTAGTGCAGCCACAGGCACAACACACCCAGTACTTCGAGTCTGCACAAGGCACGAGTTGTATACAGGCCGCTGCTCCTTGTACTTCAGGCAACAAACAAGACGTATCATTGCTAGTATGGAGGAGTGCGTCTGAGTATGACCCTCTACTGGCCTCAATCCTGCACCCATATCAGCACCTAGCAATCATAAATAAAGTTTTACTATGTATGCCGAACAAGCACTATACATCATGTGTACAACATAAGTGTTGCTGTTCTTTCCAACAACATAGTCCCATTGTCAGCTGACACACATAAGTCAAGACAACAAGCCACACTACTTGCCATGAGTCAGCCATGGACCTCTGACTTTCACACGAGGCCGCCTGTTCCTAAAGGGGAACTATTATGAAAACTTAATATAAGAAACGTTCTAAATGCAATCGAATATTCTGCATTGTTTTAGAATATTGTTATTATTATTATTCTGCATGTAGAGAGACAGGATTTCTGGTGAGTTTAATAGAGTGAGCTCTAATACATCTTCTAGGCAAAAGGAGCCCCCTTATAAGATATATTGGAGCTAACTGTCAATGAATATCTGACACCCAACTGCTGCATGAAGAGAATCAGATGCTAATAGAGGAATAGTCAATATAAACTTGATTATTTCAGAAACAGTACAGAATATTTAATTGACTGTATTTAGAAAACTTCTTATTTTTCAGTATCAGTTCTTATATTTCAGTATGCTGAAGCTTATATTAAATGTTCATTTTTGCGATAGTTCCCCTTTAATGAAGCAAACACCCTCTTGTTCTCGTCATTGCCTATTCTCAAGAAAAAGAAGCTGCTTCTGGGGTCTCACTGTAAGGCTACTGCGAAATGAAATAAGTGTGTGATCCCTGGGTCTAATAGGCTAATATTGCCGCCCAAAATATGAAAAAAGAAATCTATTTACATACACACAAATACAATTTGAGGACACAGGCATGATCATATTTAAAGGGACATATAGGATAAATGAAACAACCCTAATTAAGTAATATATGGGGTTGCTTTTACATTGTGCTGAAAATTAATGTTATCTTTAAAAATAGCCTCTTTATTGGCGTTCGCTATAGATGTTCACTGATCCTTGTTTCAGATGCAGGGTGGGCATGTCCTAACGGTCCCTGCCAGAAGCATAGTAGGAGGGGGACAGCCAATCACAACCCTGCCGTCAAACAAGCACAGACAGGCTTCAGTTCCCTATCAGGTCGTGCTAGCTGCTGCTGTCCTACAGTGCAGTGAGCTAAATGCCGCCGGCAGCCTGGGAATTTAGGGAGCAGGTAGTAGAAGAGAAGGATTATTAGGGTTTTTGCAGAAATATGCAATAAATCAGCCTGAAACCCTTCTAAAGGAATATAATGTACTGGTACATTCTTATTTTTTACACAAAAGGTCTCCTTTAGTTATATGAAAGGCCCTGCCATCCAGTGAGTAAGAAATACACAGAGGAAGGGTTCACCAAGTCAACAATACTCACAGTGGCACGTGGTTCCTCAGTGTATCGGGCCGATTCAGTTCCTCCTCCTCAATATCTGAATCTCCTCCTGAACTGCTCTCAGTAGCATCAGAATCAAATCCAAGCTCGCACGCCCTCAGCGCAGCTCCACCTGATAAACTCAGCTTCTCCAGCTCCGGGGCGGCTTCCTTCATGAAGGCATCTGAGCCGGCACCTTCCTCCTCCACCCTGCGCTGGGCCTCTGCCTTCCGAGTGAGCACGTTCAGCCGAGAACCAGGAGACTCGAGGGTCCGGTTTACAGAAGCTCCGACAAGGCCCCCGAGTTGCTGATGGAGGTGCCGCTCCACCTGTTTCGCTTGTACCAGACGCAGCCGTTTCTGCAGGCGCCGGGCTCGCTCTTCCATTTCCCCATGGCGGCGTAAAAGTGCTTGAAGTCGGGCCCCTGAAGCAGGTTCCACGGGAGTTCCCTTCTCTTCTTGTGCTGCAGCAGGGGATTCTGGGGAAACAGCTGGAGTCTTGACCCAAGGCTCCAGGTTGGGGACAGCATTGAGTTTCTTTGCCAGCCCATTCAGAGGTCCCTCTTGCCCGCCTCTCCCAGAATTAGTGATGCCTCTTAGCTCCTCCAGGTTGATCTCCAAGATTGACTGAGACAAGATGGAGCAGGGGCCAAGGACTCCGGCCAGTTTCAACTGCTCCTTGCCTATAGTTCCACAATAACTAGATACCAGGTCGGGGGCAGGAGGCAAAGAGCCGCCGTTAACCTGACCAAGGGGGAGAGAGGATGATGGGGGCGCCAGCTTGAAGTGTAGGTTGTGGGCATCAGGGGCGGGGTCAGTGAGAGCAGGAGCCATCGCAGCCATTCAGCACTGGGGAGAAGAAGGGGAGAGGGAGGGGAAGGGCTCCCCAGTTGGGGAAGCCGGGGCAGGCCACGTTGCCCTTGTACAGGTCCAAGAGAGATCTGCAGAAAAAAAAGAGAGAATAGATTAAAGGGATACTGTCATGGGGGGAAAAAATCAAAATGCATCAGTTAATAGTTTCTCTAAAATGTTTCTCAAAAGAGCAAACAGATTTTTTTATATTTAATGTTGAAATCTGACATGGGGCTAGACATAGTGTCAGTTTCCCAGCTGCCGCCAGTCACGTCACTTGTGCTCTGATACACTCTTTACTGCAAGTTGGAGTGATATCACCCCTCCCTTTCCCCCCAGCAGCCTAACAACAGAACAGTGGCAAAGTAACCAGATAGCAGCTCCCTAACACAAGATAACAGCTGCCTGGTAGATCTAAGAACAACACTCAATAGTAAAATCCAGGTCCCACTGCGGCCAGAAAGCAGTTCCATCCTAAAGTGCTGGCTCTTTCTGAAATCACATGACCAGGCAAAATGACCTGAGATGCACCTACACACCAATATTACAACTAAATACACTTGCTGGTTCAGAAATGAAATATTATATTGTAGAGTGATTTATTTGCAGTGTAAAAAGTGTCATTGAGAAATAAAATCATAAAAATCATGACAGAATCCCTTTAAGGGTAAGAACAATGAAATTTGATCAAATACTGTTAACACTGAGATTCAACAGAGCTTTCCGCTGGATATTGTACCAGCGACCGCCATAGGAAGTCTCCCTTCTGGTCCTCTCCATGCTGCAGGTGTGTAAACATAAACAATGGAAAGCAAGTCTTCCAGATAACAGAGCAGAGGCCGGGGGGAGACTGTGGCTCTCTTATAAGGAAGGCTGGAACAGGAAGGAAGGGAAGTCACCACCAGGAAAAGCATCTATCACAGCAAACAGGGAAAGTGCCTAAAAAAATTCCAAATTAATGTGGGTGTTTTGGGCTAAACTGGAGCCATCGGGAGTTTCAACGGGAGTCAGCAGGATCTTACAATCTAGCAGATCTACAGATAACACTGTATAAACTGTAGCATGATGTGATGTATAGAATTAAACAATTTAATCTTGTATTTAAACAAATAAATAGAAACATATTAATACAAAATAACGGGGGCATCGTGTATGT
Source organism: Xenopus laevis (assembly GCF_017654675.1). Lineage (NCBI taxonomy): Eukaryota > Metazoa > Chordata > Amphibia > Anura > Pipidae > Xenopus > Xenopus laevis. Next base: position 6,112,468 of record NC_054387.1, on the reverse strand, counting down.
CTAGATTTGTTTCATAAGCCTAAACCAGGCTCTGGTCTTCACACGTTCCCATAAAAGACAAATGGAGGAAAGAGGAGGCCTCAGTGTAGCTGCACACTAACACATCAACACACTAACACACTAACACACGAAATACATCATTTTTTTCTGCATTTGGGCAAATGACATTCTTGGCAAAAGATCTAGTCAAATCTTAACCATAACTTGCATCAGGATTCAAAAACAATGACCATGCTAAATATATGCAAGAATATAAAGCAAGGCACAGAGGCTGGCACGGAGGGCAAAAAAATAAAAAAAAAGGACACAAAAGACTGGCATGAAAAGGGTAAAGCAGGGGGAGGACTGAATCAGACACACGCAGAGGCTGGCAAGGGGAAAGCAGAGCAGGATCAGATGGCTGATAGAAGATAGAATGGTACAGGCACACAGAGATAAAAATGAAAGGCTGACACAGACATGTAGAGAACAAAATGAAAATATTTACCCTTTAAAAAAAAAAGATTTAAAAAAAAAAAATACGTTTCAGCCCCCTTCACTTCACTTTAAAAAAAAAAAAAAAAAAAAAAAAGATAAAATCACAACAGGATTAAGATTAACCCCTCAAACCAATATTTATCCTTGAAACACAGAGAAGAAAGGAAGAAAAGGGGCAGTAAAGAGACGACGGCCGGCATAAGCACAGGATACTAGCGGCACCCCAGGGACAGACTCATATATCCTTATATAAAGTCTAACTGCAGAAATAATAAGGAAGGTGACAGTGGAGATAAGGATAAAAACATTGGGGGGCAGGAGCTGAACAATGGGTTGTGGGTAATGGAAGAGTGAGGATAGTGGAGCTGAAATTTGGAGGGAGAAACCAGACTTGTTGGGGTTGTTACCAAAGGACAGGGCTGGAGTCTAAAAAAGGAAAAGAAATGAAGGCTAATTATACGGAGTGCAAATCAGAGGGAGCAGAAATGGAGGTGGAAGTGAAGGGGGCTGAAACGTATGTGGGTGACAATAATGGTGCAGAAAAGGGGTGTTAAACAGAAGCTGAATTAAGGGGTAAAAGGAAAAGAACAGAGTGAGGGAGACAACAGAAAAGAAGGATATAATGGAGAATAAAGGTTGTGGTTGGATGTAGGAAAGTGAGAGGATCTAAATGGGAGAAGCCACAGGAAAAGGAAAGAGGCCAAGTACAGAAAAACAGAGGCTGAGATGGAAGAGGAAGAATGATGGCGCAAGAAGAAAGCTAACAATGAAGAGATACATGCAGAAGAAGTGAAGCAGAGAGGGAAGAGACACTGCAGATGTAGGGAGGTTGAGAGGGAAGGTAAATAGGACAAGCCCAAAGAGAGGATGAAGGGAAGGAGGATGAGTAGAGGGAATGCTGAGAAGTAAGAGACAGAATGAGTGGAGAAGAAGCTGAAATGGAAGGGAAAGACAATGAATACAAAAGAAGAGAGGCTGAGAGGGAAGGTAGGCTGAGTGCAGAAAGAGGGAGGCCGAGAGGCAAGGGAGGATGAGTGAAGGGAGGACGAGTGAAGGAGGGAGGACAAGAGGGAAGGGTGGACAAGAGGGAAGGGAGGATGAGTGAGGGAAGGAGGACGAGAGGGAAGGGAGGCTAAGTGAAGGAGGGAGGACGAGAGGGAAGGAAGGCTGAGTGAAGGAGGGAGGACGAGAGGGAAGGGAGGCTGAGTGAAAGAGGGAGGACGAGAGGGAAGGGAGGCTGAGTGAAAGAGGGAGGACGAGAGGGAAGGGAGGCTGAGTGAAGGAGGGAGGACGAGAGGGAAGGGAGGACGAGAGGGAAGGGAGGATGAGAGGGAAGGAGGTAATTGGAGAGGAAAGGAAGGATGAGTGAAGGAGGGTGGCTGAGAGGAAAGGAAGGATGAGTGAAGGAGGGTGGCTGAGAGGGAAGGGAGGCTGAGTGAAGGACGGAGGACGAGAGGGAAGGGAGGACGAGTGAGGGAGGCTGAGAGGGAAGGGAGGACAAGAGGGTAGGGAAGATGAGTGAAGGAGGAAAGCTGAGAGGGAAGGGAGGCTGAGTGAAAAAGGGAGGACGAGAGGGAAGGGATGCTGAGTGAAAAAGGGAGGACGAGAGGGGAGAGAGGACGCGAGAGGGGAGAGAGGACGCGAGAGGGGAGAGAGGACGCGAGAGGGGAGAGAGGACGCGAGAGGGGAGAGAGGACGCGAGAGGGGAGAGAGGACGAGAGAGGGGAGGGAGGACGAGTGAAGGAGTGAGGCTGAGAGGGAAGGGAGGATGAGTGAAGCTGAGAGGGAAGGGAGGATGAGTGAAGCTGAGAGGGAAGGGAGGACAAGTGAAGGAGGGAGGCTGAGAGGGAAGGGAGGATGAGTGAAGGAGGGAAGTGGTGAAGGAAGGTGGCTGAGAGGGAAGGGAGGTTGAGTGAAGGACGGAGGACGAGAGGGAAGGGAGGACGAGTGAGGGAGGCTGAGAGGGAAGGGAGGATGAGTGAGGGAGGCTAAGAGGGAAGGGAGGATGAGTGAGGGAGGCTAAGAGGGAAGGGAGGATGAGTGAGGGAGGCTGAGAGGGAAGGGAGGATGAGTGAGGGAGGCTAAGAGGGAAGGGAGGATGAGTGAGGGAGGCTAAGAGGGAAGGGAGGATGAGTGCAGAAAGAGGGAAGGGTAAGAAGACAAACACAAAAGAAGAGTGGATGAAAGGAAGGGGAAAAGGGATAAGTACAAAATAAGGGAGACTAAATGGAAGGAGAATAAGTAGAGAAGGAGGGAGGCTGAGAGCAAAGACAGAGAGGCAGAGACAAGCTGACAGAGCAGAGAGAAGACAGAGAGGCTGGGGGGAGAGATAGTGAGATACATGTGTAGGGTGAGGGCAGCGGTTTTCTAGGGATATGGAGAGATAACACAGGGGCTGCTTAGTAACAAGTCATGGCAAAGATCATGGGGGGGGTTGCAGGGTTTCAACATAAGAGCTGATTGGCTGGCTGGATGTGCAAGGAGATGTGGCTAGCTAGGCATGCTGGGAGGCTGGATATTGCTGATATAGAGATAAAGCACCATGTGGGAATGAGCAGGAGAAACACTGTAGCCTATTAATGACAAGTAAATCACACACAGTCCCATATAGAGGCTCAGGAACATGAAATGTCTCAGCAGGTAACATAACTTTTTTTCCCTATGAGAGTCACATGATCTACCTGCCCCCCTCCCCTTGTAGAACTTGTGCAGGGCTCGCAGAGGATGCTGGGAGTGGTAGTCTGAAATAAAGAGAAGACTTACAGCAAGTGGATCAGATCACTGGAGCTCCATGGGGGGCGCTGTTCTACAGAAATATCCCTCCCCCTGCCGGGGGCAATCCAAGCTCTGGCGAGTCGGAATAAAACGTGGAAGGGGCGAGGGGAGGGTTAAAGGGGAACAAAAAGCTTCTCTCCGCACGAGAAAAATAAACAGCCGAGTTACGATCCTGCCGGACACGTGCCCGGGGCAAATCAGCGGGGTCGGCGAGGCGCGGACTCTTCAGTAATCCTATCGCGGGCTCCCGGGTAGGAAAGGGGCAAAATGGCGCCGTCACAGAGACGGACGGAGAGGAAGACTGCGAGGGAGGGAGGAGCAGGCTGCGATAGTAACATAAGGGGGAGGAGACTGACGCGCCTCAAGGCTGTTCCCAGGCTCCACCTCCCGGCGGCTGAGAGAACTGCACTCGGCTCTGTTTGTAGCGGGGAAACCCACGTGCCCTTTCTATCCTGTATAGATCCTGTATATATATCCTGTATATATGTCACACACAGTCTCTGTCACTGTATAGATTCTGGATAGATCTATAGTATATTTATTACTGAGCGGCACCGAGTCCCCCGAGACAAGCCCAACTCATAATAAAGTTTCCTCAGCGTCACCCACAAAATGACAGCCACCAGGGGGCGCGCCACACGCTCCCGCGCACAACAAACAACACCAGGGAGGGGCGTGACGTCACACGGGGAGAAGGGCGTTGTGGGAAATGTAGTTCGCGAGCAAAGAAGTGCACAATGCAAAACAAGCCATGCTGCTGCTGCTGCATACATACATACCCCGAACATCTGCAGTCAGGAGGTCACTGCCCACGGGAACACACGAATGCAGCAGTGTGACAGCATAGCCTGCACTTAACTCTCCCCGAGGCCAGCTCTCATTGGCTGAGCCTCTCTCAAATCATCTGCTGCATGAGCCTGTCCAGAGGAGCTCACACTCTACATTCAGCAGCAGCTCAGCACACCTGCCACTAGCAAACCACTGCCTCCAGATACTGGCAAGACTACAACTCCCAGCATCCCCCACCCAAACGATAACTGCAGACTATAAGCATGCACTGTAGCAACATCACAACATCTACAGACCCCTTTGTGCACTTGAGCCCACTGTGATGTTGCTGAACTACAACTCCCAGCATACTCCAACACAATATCAAACATGTTGGGGGTTGCAGTTTAGCAACATCTGAGGAACCAAGGTAGGATATGAGGTTATCAGGTGCACCCGCCTTGGTGTAATGAGGCTTAAAAGGTGGCAGTGCCTGAAGGGGAAAGGGGGGCTAGTAATCAGCAAGTACATTTTAAGATGCAGAACCTCAGCACCTCCCCTGATTAGTTGCAGTCAGGAAGTCTCCCTCCATCCAACTGCCACTTTATAGCTGCACCCACTGCCCAGAGCCTCCCAGCACTGCCCGGATCATTTGCACTCAGAGCATCACCCATTGTGATATCACCAGTCTCTCAGTCACCCAGCACTGACTGCTCTCACATTCTGCAGTTTGGGTCTCAGCCTGCTCTCACATTCTGCAGTTGGGGTTTCAGCCTGCTCTCACATTCTGCAGTTGGGGGGCTCACCCTGCTCTCACATTCTGCAGTTGGGGGTCTCAGCCCGCTCTCACATTCTGCAGTTGGGGTCTCAGCGCGCTCTATCATTCTGCAGTTGGGGTCTCAGCCCGCTCTCACATTCTGCAGTTGGGGTCTCAGCCTGCTCTCACATTCTGCAGTTGGGGTCTCAGTGCGCTCTATCATTCTGCAGTTGGGGTCTCAGCCCGCTCTCACATTCTGCAGTTGGGGTCTCAGCGCGCTCTCACATTCTGCAGTTGGGGTTTCAGCCTGCTCTCACATTCTGCAGTTGGGGTCTCAGCACGCTTTCACATTCTGCAGTTGGGGTCTCATCCTGCTCTCACATTCTGCAGTTGGGGTCTCAGCGCGCTCTATCATTCTGCAGTTGGGGGGCTCAGCCTACTCTCAAATTCTGCAGTTGGGGTCTCAGCGCGCTCTCACATTCTGCAGTTGGGGTCTCAGCACGCTTTCACATTCTGCAGTTGGGGTCTCATCCTGCTTTCACATTCTGCAGTTGGGGTCTCAGCGCGCTCTATCATTCTGCAGTTGGGGGGCTCAGCCTACTCTCACATTCTGCAGTTGGGGTCTCACCGCGCTCTCACATTCTGCAGTTGGGGTTTCAGCCTGCCTCTCACATTCGCAGTTGGGGGGCTTCAGCCTCCAAAGTTGGGTTGGTCGCGTCTTCAGGCCTGCTCCACCATCTCTTGATCAGTTGGAGGTCTTCGATCATGCTTTCACTCATCTGCATGGCTACCACTTTTGGGTTCTTCCCGCGGCCCCGGACCGCCTCTTATCACATTTCAGCCAGTTGGGGCGTATATACACGCGAGAATAGTATGATTTTTGGGGTCTCAGCCCTCTTCTCACATTATGCAGTTGGGGGTTTAGCCCGCTCTTCACATTCTGCAGTTGAGGGTTCTCAGCCTGATTTCACATTCTGCAGTTGGTGATTGGTCTCGCTTCAGCGCCATTGCTTTTAGCATTCTGCGTTTGGGGTTCTTGCGCCGCCGCTCTCACATCTCTGCAGTTCGGCGGTCGTCAGCCTCGCCTCTCACATTCCTGCCAGTTTTGGGGTTTTCAGGCCTCTCTCACATTCTGCTGTTGGGGGGCTCAGCCTACTGTCACATTCTCGCTAGTTGGTGGCGTCCTATCAGCCTACTCATCACATTTCTGCCAGTTGGGGTCTCCACTGCCCGCTTATCACATTTCTGACGTGGGGTTCTCAGCCTGCTGCTCACCTATTCTGCACGTTGCGTCGGTCTCAGCCTGCAGCGTGGTTTCTAATAAGGGAGGCACACATATGGGGGATGATCTGCATGCAGAAGCTGGTCCATGATTCTCATCCTCCGTGACCCTCTGTCGTATTCGGTAGTCAAGCGCACGTACCTTACATGCTGTCAAATCCCTTTTACTAATAGGGAAAGCACTCTCTTACTGAATTTCAATTCACAGCCCCCCCCCAGCAAGTGAACGGAGTGAATGAAACACTGCTGACCCCCTTCCTGAACAGAAATTCTAGTGTAGAAATTTATAATCGATCATTATATCGAACGCATATATTAGCGCTGCGTCTCACAACATGCACGGGCAACTTATAGCGAATTAACTATATCACTATCTAGCATGGCTGTGGTGGTGTAGTATATAAGTACCTATACCTATACCTTATCATTATATATAACTATATATATATATATATATATATATATATATATATATATATATATATATAATATATAATACACATACACATACAGAGACATGCTAATACAAATAACACTAATAATAACCCTGGCTTGTCCCTTGCCACATGTTCTATTACAGGGGGAGTATGTATAGGCAATATACAGCAATAAACAATGGCAAGCATCTCCCTCCAGGTGACAAAGGGTTAATCAGAAGCAGCAAAGCCCAAATCTGCAGCAATGTGGCTGCAAATGCGCCAAGGTTGGTGCCAGGGCTGATCACCAGCGAGGAATGCTGCTGCCCTCTTCTTGCAACAGATGAAAAAAAAGAAAGAACTACATTTCCCAGAATGCAACGAGGCCAAAGTTGCATAAATAAAATAAATGCTGCCAAAACAGCTGCAGAGTGAAGGCAAAAGGCTCCCCATACAAATGCAGAGAATGAGTAGAATGTCCCCAGCAATCCAGTGGCAAGGGGAGAGCAGGAGAGGGGGGCTGTAGGCTGCAGAGCTGACACTCAAGTGAGGGTGGGGGGGTGTCCTCTTGACATGGAGGGAATTTCCAAAACAAAAGAGGACAGACAGACAGACATGGGACAGAGAGAGGCAACCACTTACCCACAGCAACTCACAGCAGCGAGACAATGCGGGGCTCCCGGGGGCCAGTGAAGGAGAAGCTCCCAGTAGTAGTAGTAGTAGTAGTAGTAGTAGCAGTAATAGTGGAAGTAGGAGAGGGACACAGGTCATATCTCCCGCACGTCTCAGGCGCACAACTTGGCTGCCTGGAAACCCGTGCGACTGGAGTCATCTCCGACAAACAACCCGCTATCAGCCTGAATCATGTACAATCCTCCACCCGCGGCTGAGCGGCAGCTCGGGGATTCCACAACCTCCTTAAGCCCGAAGCCCAGCGCTTTTGCTCCGACCGAACACTGCAACGTCTCCCGATGTGTCTTGTAAGATCCGCTGCTAGAACTAAGTTGCATAGCGGATCAAGCATCCAGAGGCGGCAGACACAAATCTACCGCTTCTAGTGTTCCAGGTCACCCGCTCCCCTCTCGTGACCACAGTCCCTCAACTGGGTTATCTTCCCACTCTCGCTGCTGTTGTTCGGAATATAATGCGCTTGTTATTTGACACTAGCTGCTGTCCACCACAGATGGGTCGCGTCTCTCGTCACACCAAACGTGTCATATGCCGAGCCCATTAATGAACCAGGCCACTTAAGATTACTGAGCTGAACCAGGCTACATTGCACTCGCCGCACTTCCGCCTCCCAATGGGTCACAGCAGGTAGTCCGTCGCACACTACACCAGGCCAGGGATGCATTCACAAATAAGCTCGGACTCCAGTGCCCTGGCGGAGGCGGGCGGGCGCGGGCGCGGTGGGAGCGGCGTCGGGCGGATGGGAGGGGATGCGGTGCGGTCGGTGAGGTCGCGATGCGGCGCGATGGGGTGGGGGGACTCGGCGGCGTGGTGGTGGGAGTTTGAGAGAGGCGGTGGCTGGCTGGGGGGGGTTGTGGGGGGGGGGGGCGGCGGAGGCCCCCCTGGTGGGGACGGTGGCGGGCGCGGAGAGCTGCGGGGTGGGTGGGAGGTGCGCGGGCGCGGGTAGGCGGTGAGATCGGGTGGCGGCGGCGGGGCGGGGGGCGAGGGGCGTGCCGGCGGCGGGCGGGGGAGGGTCGCGGGTGGGGGGGCCAGTGGTGGGTGGCGGGCGGCGCGGGTCGGCGGCTGGCGGAAGGGGGAGGTGCGGGGGAGCATGGGGCAGGGGGTGGGCGAGGGTGCCGTGTGAGGGGCTAGAGGATGCGGGTGCAGGTGCGTCGTGGGCGGACGGGCGTGGGCGGGTGGTGTGGGGCTGCGCGACGCACCGGCGGGCGCTGGATGGCTGATCGGGGGTGGGCGGCAGGCGCCGTCTGGAGTGAGTGGGAAGGCTGGTGGCGGGGAGGGCGAGAGGCTGTATGGAGCGCGTGGAGTCGCGCGCGGGGCGCGCGGCTGGGCCGGGTGCGGGCGTGTCCGGCCGGGATGCGGGTGACGCGAGGCCGGGACGCGCGTCGGGTGGGGCAGCGTGTAGTATAGTGGCCAGGGTCGGTATCTGCCAATGAGCGTGCAGCTGCGGCCACCCTCGAGTCGGCGCGCAGGCTCTGGATACTCGTCGGAGCGGCGAGGGCGGCGTAGGGGGCTGCCGCGTGCTGGCCTCGCAGCAGCGCCTGACGAGGGGCCGTGCGGCGGGGGCGCACGGGCGGCGCGGGACGGGGGGTGCGGGGGCGATGCGTGGGGCGGCTTCGCGCGGACGGTGCCGCGCGCGATAGCGGGAAACGGCGTGGGGGTCCGGGGGGTGCTGAGCGTTCGGGTGGCGACGGGTGCAGCGTGGGACGGGGAGGGCGGCGTCGTTAAGTATCCGCCGCGTCGTGCGGCGTGGCGACGCGGCTGGGGCGGTTGCGGCTGGGCCGGCCGGGATGCTGGCGGTAAGCGAGGGGCGGGGGCGCGGCGATGCCGTCGGTGGTGCGTCGGGGGCGGCTCGGGGCGGCGACGGGTGGGGGACTGGGCGCGCTGAGGAGGGGTGGGGCGGGGCGCGGTGTGGGGCGCGGCGGCGGCGGGGCGGAGGCGGGGGGGGAGGGGAGAGAGGGGGTGGCGGCAGGCGGGCGGCGGGCGGGGGGCGCGCGGCGCGGGGCGAGTCGGGGGGGGGCGGGGCCGCGGAAGCGAGGTGGCGCGGGTTGGTGCGCCCGCAATCGACTCCTCGGCGACGATTCGGTGCCGCTGAGCGGCGTGGCGCGGCGCTGGCAGGGGACGGGGTGCGCGGGGCGGGAGCACGGCCGGCTGCCAGTCGGGACGAGACGGCGCGTGCGCGAGGAACGGCTGCGAGTGCGGGCCGCGGGTGGCTCAGCGCGTGTATAGACGGGGCGGGGGGATGCTCCGGCGGGGGTGGGGGCGGGAGGGTGGGTGACGCGGGGCTCTGGGAATAGGGCCGCGCTGGGGGGATGGTACGGGGGCGGGCCGGCGCGGGTCGCGGGCAAGGCCGGGGCACGTGTGGGCGGGGGGACCTGAGGAGATGGGGGGCGCTGGGGCCTGGGCGCGGGGGTGCGCGGCGGTGTCGGGGGGCCAGGGCGGTGCGCGGGGCGGGGGGGGGAGGGTGGGCGAGGGGCGGGAACGAGGGCGGGCGGCCGGAGGCGGGGCGCGGGGAGGAGGGTGCGGGGGGAGAGCGGGAAAAGGAATGGGGCGGGTCGGCGGCGGAGGGGGGGGGGAGGCGTGGGGGGCGGGGCGGGGTGTGGGGGGGGAGGTGGGCGGAGGGCGGCCGCGGGAGGGGACTTGGAGCGCGTGGTGGAGGGGGCGGGCCCGGGGGTGCGGGAGTGTCGTGGCGAGGGCGTCGTGGTGAGCCGGGCGGGATGTTGGCGCCGGCGCGGGCGCAGGGGATGGTGGGGTCAGCGGCGCTGCGCCGAGGGTGCGGGGTCCGGGCGGGGGTCGTGGGACGACGCGGGCGCGGCGGGGAGAGGGGTAGGCGTGGGGCGGCGGGGGCGGTGGGACGGTGAGCGGTCGGATTGGGGTGTGGCGTCTGAGACCGGGGCGACGGGGAGGATGCGGTTGGGGGCTGGGGGGTGGTGTGGGGGGAGGGGTCTGGCGGAATGACACGCGGAAGGCGGGCGCGCACCGTCGCTGAACGTGGGGGGATGGGGCGCAGGAGCGGGCGAGGTGTGGGGAGGCATAATGCGGGGGGCGGGGTTGGGGGCGGGGGGGGGGCTGGCCGTTGTGGGGGTGTGTTGTGTTGTGGGTTGTGGGTGGGTGGGTGGGTGGGAGGTGGGTCGGAGCGGTTGGGTGGGGTGGGCCGGGTGGGGGCGCGGGCGGGCGGCGCGGGGGGCGGGCGGTGGCTGGGGGGGGCGTCGGGAGGCGCGGCGTGAGGGGGGCCGGGTGCGCGGGGGGGGCGAGGACGGGGGGCCGAGGCGGGGCGCGGGGGGGATTACCATGTGTTAATAAACATAACAGCAAGCAGAACACTGTGTTCAATAAGCATGCATGAACTACAACTCCCAGCATCCTCAGCCAGCATATTATTTGTCTATTGCCCCAGAAGATGCCACTGCTTTGGGCAGGTTTGAAACAGCTGCTGTCCCTCCAGTCATTTAAGATTCGGTGTCCCTCCAGTCCACTCCACAGTCTGCTGTCTCCTCCCAGTCACTGACAGCTGCTTCTCCTCAGTCACTTACAGCTGCTGTCCCCTCCAGGTCACTCTACATGCTGCTGTCCCTCCAGTCACTTAACATGCTGCTGGTCCCTCAAGTCACTTACAGCTGCCTTGTCCTCCAGTCATTTACAACTGCTGTCCTCCAGGTCACTTACAGCTGCGATTTTTTTGTCGCCTCCAGTCATTTACGAATGCTGTCCCTCCAAGTCATCACAGCTGCTCGTCCCTCCAGTCATCACAGCTTGCTGTCCCTCCCAGTCATTTACAGCTGCTGTCCCTCCAGTCACTTACGAAGCTGCTGTCCCTGCCAGTCACCTTACAGCTTGCTGTCCCTCCAGTCACTTCACAGCTGCTGTCTTTTTTATTTTCCCCTCCAGTCACTTACAGCTGCTGTCCCTCCAGTCATTTACAGCTGCTGTTCCTCCAGTCACTTAAAGCTGCTGTCCCTCCAGTCACTTACAGCTGCTGTCCCTCCAGTCACTTACAGCTGCTGTCCCTCCAGTCACTTACAGCTGCTATGTCCTCCCAGTCACCTTACAGTCTGTGTCCCTTCCAGTCATTGACTGGAGCTGCTTGTCCCTCCAGTCACGTTACAGCTGCGTCACCTCAAGGTTCATTACAGCTGCCCTCTGCACAGCATCGAAAAGCTGTAGGGAGAAACATCATTCTGGCACCAGGCAAAGCCCAGCAATGTATTAGTATCAAAGATAATCAATATTTGATGCTCCGCCCTACAAGCTCGTCTCAGAACTTACCAATTCCCCGAGCCATTCCCTAGAGAGCGAAAGGCACGTAGCTGTCCACACAACACGAGAGAGACTAACAACACGCAGCATCCAAGCTTTCGCTGTCGCATGCCTTCCCGCTGTCGTACCCACTGATCCTGTCTCAAAAATTAAAAAAAACCCTGTATATGTATAATAATATTATCCCCACAACTGTGCAAATAAACAGAGAGCCTATTTGTGGTGCGTGTGAGAGACACAAACAGGTGGTGCAGGGACATCTAGAGGCGCAGGGTGGAACAGGGGCGGGAGCACATTTACGTAACACACACACAAAATGGCTTTTTCCTGTTTTCCCTTCTCAGCGCTCCCTCGCACACAGGCTGCCATGTCAAAACACGTCACATCTCACCCCACGCAGACAACGGGGCTGGAGAGATCGTAACCAGGGGGCAGGACGCATAGCAACTTACACTGGATTGCATCATATACTCGCCAACAGAAACATCCTGCCCACTCACTGTCACATCATACCAGTATATTGTATATCCACAGCTAATGTGTTATATTCTGCAGTCAGTTCTATAGTGGTACTGAGTATAAGCGACTGCTCCTCTCATTATACTAGGTACAACAGAGACAACTTACTGGCATCCCTCTCCTCCTGATCCTTCCCAGCTGCCTACATCTAACAGTAGCTGCTTCTGTAATGGGGTTCACAACACAGCCTCCCCGATACTGCCTCTAGAGCTGCGGTTACAGGATACAGCTGGAGACTGATCGACTCTATCTTGCATCTGCTGCCTTACCCATAAATCCCTCTCCTAATTCATGAATCAAGACTCATAACCCTCATGTCCATGTTTGCAAGTTGGTCCATACGGTATCTTGTAGCCACTTCATCTTACTAATCCTTCCCTGTGTTGTAATATCATTGTGCATAAAACAGACACTGGAGCTATACTACATCTATACTACGGGGCCCATTTCTCTGTAGTTGAGTGACAGGAAAGAGAACAAAAGTGTTTGAAATTCTCGAGCTGGATTTGGCTACTTCGACCCTGAACGACATGGGCCCGCCACTTCCGACCTCAATCGACTATGCACCCTCTCGAATCAAACAATTCCAATGACTAAAATCCGTTCGACTATCGGATAGCTCGCAGCACCATGTCTCTTTAAAAAATTCTACTCGACCCCTAGGTCCTGCTGAGGCCCAATGTTAGGTCCCCTGCTCTAACAGATTTTTCTGATCGAGGGAAAATCCCTCGTTTCGATCGATGCGATTAAAGTCCTTCGAATCATTTCGATCGTAGGAATAGGCTAGATTCTTCGACTTCGGATACTTCCGAGGTCAACACGATTTTACTCTCGCGCGTCAACCGGTCGGAATATCCGAGGTTACATTAATCCCTCGATATCTCGCCCTAGGTAAATGTGCCCCTACATGTTTTCTGGGCGGCTTATAGATAAGGAATTGGCACCTGCATTCTATCCGTGCCATGTGTTTGGGCATCTAATGATGCGAACTTTGGCATTTATCCAGCCCCTGTCGTTTCTGTCGCATATTACCTGGAATCGGCACTGCTGTGCCCAGGGGCATTTACTATATGATACATTGGCACTCTATTTCAATCCTGCCATTTGCTTCGCTCGGGGGGCCTATAAATGGAATTGTCAATTGCAATATTCTGTGTGTCTGTGGGCCTTATAGTGGAACTTGCCTCTGATATTTATTCTGCTTCTGGAAGGCTCATTATACTGGAACTGGCACGATGCATGTCTCTGCATGTTGTTCGTGGAGGTATTCTATATGAAACTGTCACCTACACCGAACTCCCGCAGAGGCTGTTCGTGCGAGCGTATTTATCAAGGAGCACATCCACTGCCCATTTAGCCGCTATGAACTTCTGGCACGTGGTATAAGATATGGAATTGGCCTCTAGGAATACCATCAAGGTAATTTGACTGAAACAATGTTTTTGTTAATTACAACCCCTCGCATCACCACTTACAGAGAGTAAAGAACTCTCCAGGGATATTCTTTCAAGAAACGTAATTCAGCGCCTATTATAACTCATATCTTGTCCAGATACCATGCCCGTCTTGTTATTAGATTGTATGTCTTGAGCAGACATCTCCCAATCCCAACCATCCAGAACCATGACACTTCTCGACAGTAGGAACCCCCAGAATGACCAATGCTCAGAAATGATATCATCAGTTGAGCTTCTCAAAGCCCAGCTAAGTATGGCCGGTATCTCATACCCTTTTCATAAACCTATCGGTTAGCAGTCTTCTAAAAGGCGCACCGCATCTTTTGACTTTCGATCCGTCTTGCGTGCAATCTAGATTGTTCCCCATTCTCTTCATGCGCACCAAGAGGTTTTTAGAGCCAACTGCGATGAGGAGCAGGGTCCTTCATCCACCATTACCATGCCAGCTCACAAATCGACTCAGTTAGCGGCGTGACAAAACACGAACGCATCCTGCCGAAGTCCCGCTGCACTCGGCACTTATCTCGGCCTTATTCACGAGGGCACAACTGGCACGTCTCAAATCCCCCAGACGTGCCATCCAGTCTTGTCGAGCATAGAAAGCACCTGCTCTTTTGCTCTTAAGCCCACCCTTTTTTAAAAACACATAAATATGACATGCTGCATAGAAATGAACTGCTAATCCTATAAGATTTATATGTCCTATGAATTTAATTCGCCTAATTTCAATCCAGTCACCCTTCATCAATGCCATAAAAATACACAGACAATGAATGGAGATGAAAGGAAACTTTCTATGGGTACCACCTCACACGTGCATCACTCTGCAGCCCTCGCTTATTCACGACCTCTTACTCTGTTATGTTCCCTACGGATTTGCTTCCCTTCGTCCGGCCGGGTACTCCCTCACGCCTTCACGGCCCAGATCTCTTGTCGCCATTGTTGGGCCAACGGGCCCGCAGTTGGGCGGTCTCCTCCTGTTTTTCACTTGATATTCCTCTCCGCGAACACACATTCTTTAAAACCAAACATTAACAATATTTTCCATTGGGCGCCAACTTCTGATAATAACTGTGTAGAGGGTATGTGTGTGGATATTAGTAACCTTACCTATACTCATCATCATGTAGAATTCATTCGGACTCACCCATGTCTCTTAATTGCAGAGGTGCCTCTTACAAAATTTTAACAGAAGTCCATTAGAAGACAAATACAAGGCCACGACCATCAAGATTAATCAAGAGAATTGATTATTAACTTGCATGGCTGTATCAATGCGGTTTTCAGCCTGACAACGGTCCCTGATCACACAGTGCCTGATTCATGGACTGCTATCTCTTATATCTATCTTATATATCTATGATACTACTCTACTAATCCTCCTAATATATATATTACTAATCTTCTCCTATATATACTATATATCTAACCCTACTATATACTATACTAAATTTATAATATCACCGTCAATCATACTATATACAATATAATATAAATATATTGCCTGTTACTGTCATTATTATATATTATCCGCCTATTACTATGATGCTGTATATATACATATTAAACTATACATATATACCTCATATTACGGTAGTTGTTCATTATTTTTAATTAGCACCCCACCCTCTTAAGTACGTACTTATACTACTACTATACTATATATCCGTAACTACCTATTTGCCCTGTCATGCTATGTGTTATCAGTATCATTTACCAGTATGTGCTGTTGTTATTATCATGCTTATGATATCAATGAACCCAACTCTAGTCAATCAGAGATAAAGTACCCCTTCTTTGTAAAATATAAGGATATTATAAGTCACCGAGAGTACTCTCGCAATAGACCACCGTAAATCAAGCAAACGACCGGCCTGAGAACTCCAACCTGACTATCGACTCGTATTAATGAATATACACTGCTCGATCATATAACCATAGTGAAACTATAACAGCTGCAGAAGTAAAGGGTTATAGTTATAAATTAATAGTAGAGAATTTAACCTGTCAATCAATGGATATACATTAGTATCGTCAACATGCATATCGAACCTGCTACTTTATATAAGCATGCATATGAACTCGTGTATACCAGTCCTAATACGATGCACAGATTAACTAATCTGCATCATATAACTGAAATATGAAGATGCAATAATCAAAACCTGTATATTAAAATGCAAAATAGAAATGGTATATAATGAATTAAGCCTTGAATATGTTGCAATCTAGTATAAATGAAATACCCCCGCAATGTCTATGCCCATGACATATAACTGCAATATTAATTTATATACAATGATAGAAACATCCGATCATATCATAAATGCGATTATACACAAAATAAACTATTCAATCTGAACCTCATAAGTAACATCAAACTACAAAAATGCCGCGTCAAACCTTATAACACCCTGCTATATACAACAATGCAATATACACTGCAATGCCCGTTAATATAACATCCGGTGACATACTGAATAAACTATTAAATGAATATAACATTGCTATATAAATGAATATAAATAACACTATAACTGAATATAACTGTATATAATATGACATATAAACGCTTGCACCCTCTCATATTATACTGCAAAATAGCAACATGAACTTTAGCCTTATCACCGCCTGCCCACTCTTACGTATGCAACATGACCGCCATATACAATGTATCTCTAACATGAACCTCGTATACAGCCATGTAATCCTATACACTATGCAATTAATACATGTCTCCGCGCATACTACTACATGGAGATGAGAAGCTCACATGAAACTAAACTGCTCTCATACATATTAAATGAATACTCAATGTCGCTTATATTACAAATGACGAAATAGCCTCCACCGTACGACGGCAGAGAGTAAGATGAATTTTAATCTGATGTATATAAATTCGAAATATACTGTATATATGTATATACTGATATATAAAATAAATATAAAATGAATTAGTAACTGTATATAACTTATATACATAATGGAATATAACCTGTATGATAACACATGAATATAGAAAGTGTCAGTATATACAATGCATACCTATACGTGACACTAATAATAAATGTAATCGCAATGCCTAGCAACATGAATGACTAACCTGTTACTCACGTAATGCAAACTCTGACTCCAACCACTGATAATACGAACCCATTGACACTATAAACTGGAAATACAAATGAAATAGAAGATGACATAGGCGACAATCCGAACTTACTGAACTGCCCCTACTTATATAATATCATAACATCATAAGTAACTGCTACTCTCAACGCAACATGCACATATAACCTCGTCTTCACACTGTAACTGATGCCCCTACTAACCGCGTCGCTCTATATTACACTCCTACCCCATGAATATCTAACATGAACAACATAACTCGCTCCCTGTCTAATAAATGTCCATCAATATCAAACTGCAACGTCTCATAACTGCTCTGCTCATAACTGAATCCTACGTACGTATACACTGCGATATAAATCGATCAATAACTGAGTCCTTTATATTAACATGACATATAACTGCATATATCAACTGAAATATAAATGAAATATAACCTGTATCATCATATGAATAAACTGATGTATACCTGTTATAGCAATGACCGCTGCTATAAACTGCTCATATAAATGCATTAAGATCGAAGCCTCATAACTGCCTATATAACTGGAATTTATATACATGAACCCTACTACATCTGTAGTATAAACCCCTCCTGAATATACCTGAGTCATAACTCAAACTGAATGATAACTGCTACCGCATTAATAAACCACATGAAGACCTAGAAATCGACATGTTACTAATGCGCTATAAGGCAGCCACTACGCATCGCCTGTGGCTGTTGCAGGGAGTGGAGCTCACCATGTACATGGAGTGACACAGAGCGACGCTGCGACCAGCTGCATCCATCCTGCTAGTACTGAAGTATTCCCCTCACAGCTGATCCTATAAAGTTCTAGTCAGTAGTGTATGTGGCCTGGTGCTGCCTCTGCTGATACTGATACTCCTTTCTCCTCACAGATTCCTCACAGACCCCTCATGCCCAACTCCTTCTTCGCATTCTCCTCAGGATTCCCAGGGCTGCTCTACTCCCACCCTCACTGGCACCTGGAGCAGGAACCCCTCAGCCCAAGCACCCCTCAGTTTGCACCTACCTGCATAGCTCAACCACTACTGCTGGCTCCGGCGCCACCCTTTACCCGCCCTTGCAAGATCCGGATTGGTGAAAGTCCCGAGGAGCATCGCGCGATTGGTCGATGAGTTGTCCGTCAAGCTGTTAGGGGCGTGACCCTGTGCGATTACTGTGTCCCTACTTTGTGTCTGGTTGCAGGATATGAATAAGGGGAAGGGGGCGCTGGGAAAGGGACTCTTTGCGCCCTGAGCGCTAAATGTATTATCTATAAACCTCAGGGAGAGTTAGTCTGTATCCAGAGCTGGGAAGTGGCTTATGAATTGGGGTCTGTCTGTCTATGAGATGTAGGGTTGCCAGGCTGCTGGTTTTGCAGCCAAATTGGGCTACTTTTTGGGCCTTTGGCTGGTTTGTGCTTTGGAAAGTTATTTCTTGCCCTAATGTGCCTGTGTCTCCCAATGCATGTTGGGTAATGTCGTTTTGTTTAACCATTTGCCAAGTTGAATGTAAGACTACAATACCCAGCATGCAACGGGACTGACTTGTGTAGAAATCGGGAATTACCAGATTTTGGCCTCTGTACCCCAGTCTTCCATCCCATTCTCACATTTTCCTGTGACTTTCCTCAATTTCAGACAATTTTGGGTAAAAATCTTCTGGCCGCCAAAATGTCTAGAGGTTGAGCTGTTTTACCAATATTTATTGAAATGTATTTATTGAAATATATATGTATGAAGCCTTATGGGGCCCTTGTACCTCCTGCCCCCTCTATAGTTACACCCCTGGTTAGGGGGTGCCCCTGTCTGTATATGAGATCTAGGATTGCCAGGCTGCTGGTTTTCCATCCAAATTGGGCTACTTTTTGGGCCTTTGGCTAATTTGTGCTTTTGGCACAAAACTTTTTGGGCCTTTTGGCTAGTTTGTACTTTTTGGGCCTTTGGCTAGTTTGTACCTCCTGCCCCCCTCTATAGTTACACCCCTGATTAGGGAAGAAGTCGGGAGTTACCAGATTTTGGGCTCTGTACCCCAGTCTCCCGTCACTCTTCAGCATTCTCCCATTTTCCGGTGACTTTCCTCAATTTCAGACAATTTTGGGTAACAATCTTCTGGCCACCAAAATGTCTAGAGGTTGAGACGTTTTACCAATATTTATTGAAATGTATTTATTGAAATATATATGTATAAGGCCTTATGGGGCTCCTGTACCTCATGGCCCCCCCTCTATAGTTACACCCCTGGTTAGGGGGTGACCCTGTCTGTATATGAGATCTAGGGTTGCCAGGCTGCTGGTTTTCCAGTCAAATTGGGCTACTTTTTGGGCCTTTGGCACAAAACTTTTTGGGCCTTTTGGCTAGTTTGTGCTTTTTGGGCCTTTGGCTAGTTTGTACCTCCTGCCCCCCTCTATAGTTACACCCCTGGTTAGGGAATAAGTCGGGAGTTACCAGATTTTGGGCTCTGTACCCCAGTCTCCCGTCACTCTTAAGCATTCTTCCATTTTCCGGTGACTTTCCTCTATTTCAGACAATTTTGGGTTAAAATCTTCTTGCCACCAAAATGTCTAGAGGTTGAGACGTTTTACCAATATTTATTGAAATGTATTTATTGAAATTGTATATGTATTAGGCCTTATGGGGCCCTTGTACCTCATGGGCCCCCCTCTATAGTTACACCCCTGGTTAGGGGGTGCCCCTGTCTGTATATGAGATGTAGGTTTGCCAGGCTGCTGGTTTTCCAGCCAAAATGGGCTACTTTTTGGGCCTTTGGCTGGTTTGTGCTTTGGAACGTTTTTTTCTTGCCAAGCCTGCGTCTCCCAATGCATGTTGGGTAATGTAGTTTTTATTTAACCATGTATTAGGCCTTATGGGGCTTCTTGTACCTCATGGGCCCCCCCTCCATAGTTACACCCCAAATCTGACCTGTTTTGCGTCACAGTGAAAAATTTGAAAAAGGTATATTTTCATATATTTGTTTTTTTCCAGGCACATATTGGGCTATTCTTGAAGTGCCTCTCGGCTAGTTCTCAGCTGGTTTTGTAGCCGAATTTGGCTGGTTTCGAAAATTAGACCCGGTGACCCTGATGAGATCTCCCTTACAAAAGGACACTGCAGTGGCTGAGTTCCCAGCATGCTCTGAGGAGTTGTAGAGCTCAAGTGCAATTATGACCCAAGCTGCCCATCACAAGCAACAATGTACGGCAGTTTACAGGAGCAACTGTCAGCTACACCACCCACACCCCAGTACTAGTAGCCTCATTCCAGGGGTGTAACTACAGAGGGAGCAGACCCTGCAGCCCAGGAGACATAGGAGTGGCCCAAATAATGATCAATTGCAATCTCTGGATATGTTGGGGCACTAAAACATACCTCCCAACATTTTGGAAATAGAGAGAGGGACAAAAATATTTTGACCATGCCCATGTTTGTGGCCACACCCCCTAATTACCATGTCCATTTTACAAAATTTGGCAGGCTATGAAAGTTTGAACACATTTCTGTGGTTTTTATGTGTTATAACAGTTTCGCTAATGAAGGTGAATTGCCCTTTAAACTGCAAGTCACAGTTTCACCAAGAGACCTGCTTATCTTAAATTGTTACAAGTGTTTCTTGACTTATCTTAAATTGTAACAAATGTATCTTAGTGCACCTGCCACGTATTCTGGGCTCTCTGCCAAAAGCCAATTGACTTTTAGAAACGTTGGATCTTTTTCTGGCTGTTCAGTGCAGGAGAGCAAAGAGAAAATCGGGACATTTTGGTAACCATCCAGGACTGCGGGTTGAACTGTCAAAATCAGGACTGTCCCGTGAAAAACCGGAAAAGTTTCGGATATTTTCGTGAATTCCGGTGCACGCACAGTGGTTCGGGATCAGAAATTTACTCCAACTGCGCATGCGCCGAACAACACAGAAGAAAGAAGATGGCGCCCGTGAACTCCAAGGCCAGAATCTGCAGAGTGGGGTGAGTAAAAAATTAGGGGTGAGTAAAAAATTAGGGGCATTTGCGTGGGGGGGCAGGTTGGCTGGGGGGGGTCTAACCAGGGTAGGGGGGAGGTTTTTTTTTTTATTACAGGTTGAATTCTCCTTTAAGTCTACTAGAAAATCATGTAAACATGAAATAAAGCCAATCGGCTGGTTTTGCTTCCAATGAGGATTAATTATATCTGAGTTGGGATCAAGTACAGGTATGGGACCTGTTATCCAGAATGCCTGGGATCTGGTGTTTTCCAGATAAGGGATCTTTCCATAATTTGGATCTCCATACTATAAATCTACTAAAAAAATTATTTAAACTTTGATTAAACCCAATAGGATTGTTTGGCCAACAATAAGGATTAATTATATCTTAGTTTGGATCATGTACAGGTATTGGACCTGTTATCCAGAATGCTCAGGACCTGGGGTTTTCCGAATAACAGATATATTTCTGTCATTTGGATCTTCGTACCTTAAGTCTACTAGAAAATCATATAAACATTAAATAAACCCAATAGGCTGGTTTTGCTTCCAATAAGGATTAATTATATCTTAGTTGGGATCAAGTACAAGCGACTGTTTTATTATTACACAGAAAAAATGTGAGCTATTTATTTAATTATAATGACGTCTGTAGGAGGCGCCTTCTCCTAATTCAGAGCTTTCTGGATGATGGATCCCATGGTGCCCTCACCTCGCTTCCATGCTCCCCGTCACTGGTTTCCACAGCAAAATTATTTTAATCCCCTCACAATAACAAGTCCCTTTCCTCCAATATATATTGAAATTGCTCATCAGTCGGTCATTTCTGGGTCAACCTTAAGGTGACAATACACAGAAAAATTTCAGTGGGCCCCCTTACAGTCTCAGAGTTTGCTCCCCCTACCATTACCCTTTTGTAGAGTAAGGGTCTGGGTACACAGTCAGATTCGGGGAGATTAGTCGCCCAGCGACTAATCTCCCTGAATTGTCTCCTCTGCCTTCCCGTTGGCTAAAATGTAAATCGCCGGCGGGATGGCACTCTGAGCGATTTGTTTCCGAAGTCACCCGAAGTTTCCTCGTAGGGTGACTTCGGAAAACGAATCGCTCCAAGTGCCTTCCCAAAGGCGATTTACATTCTAGCCAGCGGGAAGGCAGGGGAGAGAATTTGAGGAGATTAGTTGCCCCGAAGAAGAGGAGATTTGTCTCCGGGCGACTAATCTCCCCGAATCTGCCTGTGTGCCCTGACCCTTAAATATTGGCAGTGTATCTCTTATACATAGAGTGGTAACCTAAAGCTGAAAAAATGAAAAAATTTTATATCTTCAAGATCTGAAACTGAAGAATTAGATGTAGCTTCATGGTGTCTCTTGGACTTCCCAATGAGGAGCAGAGGAATCTACAGTAATAAGTTATACCAGGGATAATGATCTTCAACATACCAGATAAAGCAAAACCACAACTCCCACTGTTACTTTAGGAAAGTTCGTGGAGTTCGTTTGGAATTCGGCAACATCTGGAGAACTGTGTTTATTTGCGACTTATCCCCTCCAAATCCACATTAGCTTTAGGTAGGTCAGTGGAACAGAAGCAAATCGTGTATGCAGCTAGCAGATGTTTCTGCACAAGCAAAGAAATTATTTATACTGCTGATCATTTAATAAACAAGTTGCAAAAACCTTCGCCTGACATTAGGTGTGTGTTTCCTGTCCCTCGCCCCACAACTTCCTGTGTTTTCTTGTAAATGACTCCAGATGTAAACATCGTTCTTCTTCATTTGTAGAACCACGGAGAGAGAATAAAAAGGACATGCCTGGACACCCAAGGAGGCAGGACTACTGAAGAAGGTGTAGCTTTAGCCATCCATTTTGTCCCATGTCTCCTCTTCCCAGATGAACACCAATAAGCAGGTCAAAATAGTGATGTCAACTAATCAACAAAAGAAAGGGGTATATTTTGTAGGGATCCAGAAGAAAATAGTTCACTGGTAATCCATTCATCTTTTACCAAGTTGGTGCCATGTCAAGTTCATAGTGCCCGACACTACTTCATAATGGTCCTCTTAGATATTCTCTACTTCACCAAGAGGCCGTGACTCACAATTGTGACTGAGAGTGTCGGCATTTCTTAGGGTTGTTCTAGATTTCTGAAATCAGGACCTCAATGTCCTAATTGATGTGAAAATGGACCACAGCGTGGACAACGTCTTTGCCAAGAGAAAAGTTTCCTTCTAGATTAGACACTTCAAGTCACAAGTCCATGGTGGCTTAGGGAAGCTTCTGAAGACGTGAGGACCATCAGTGGTGGTGGTGGTGGTGGTTCTGTTGTTGGGAGGGTCAATAAGCTTGACCACTTGGTTTCTTAATGGCCAGAGTCTTCAAGGCTACAGAACAGATATTGGTCAAGGTTCTTCGGTAGGAGGTAATTTAGACTAGAGTGACTATGGGTGGGAATGAGTATTGTGGCCAACACTATGACTCTTGCACAGACACTTGTTCTCACAACTGAACCTCAACTATTAAACTGGCCCTGTTATAGGTCTCTATAGATATCTATATCTAAGTGAACCCCAGGGAATCTTGTCCTCAGTGATGATCCCCCTAAAAGTCTCAGGTGCCTGAAATTTTTTTTATTTGCCTTATTCTGACTCTTTCCAGTTTTCAAATGGGGGTCACTGACCTCATCTAAAACAAATGCTCTGTAAGGCTACAAATGTATTGTTATTGCTACTTTTTATTACCCCTCTTTCTATTCAGACCTCTCCTATTCATATTCCAGTCTCTTATTCAAATCAATGCATGGTTGCTATGGAAATTTGGACCCAAGCAACCATATGGCTGAAATTGCAAACTGGAGAGCCGCTGAATAAAAAGCTAAATAAGTCAAAAACCACAAATAATAAAAAATGAAAACCAGTTGCAAATTGTTTCAGAATATCCCTCTCTACATCATACTAAAAGTTTATTTAAAGGTCAACCACCCCTTTAAGGGCAAGGGCAGACAGAGTGTAAGCTCCACTGCTCTCAGCCTGCAAGAAGCAGATCTGCTCCATCTTTATTGATTTTAATAAGATCTGCTCAGTATGTGGAGGTCGACCCAAATCCATGATAGCAGCCATTTTTGGGCTAACCTCCGCACCGCTAATGTTTCTTTCACATCCATCTGAATCTCACTAACAATGTGAAATATTCCAATCAGAACGGGACCGTCTCTCCCCCCCCCCCCCCATGTCCAGTCCAACCTTTTGAAACATCTTAGAGTTTCTTTCACACGGATCCAGTAACCTCTAATGGGACATTTTTAAAACAAGTTTTTATTTGGATTCTTTTTTTTTCTTTTTATTTTTTACATCCTTAAATGATTCGCAAAATATATTAAACAGGAGCCTCCCATCCAATATAATGGAACACTGTACACTTCCCCAAATAAAAAAAACGAAAAAAATAATAAAAAGACAAATCACAGCCACACGTTACAGGGACCCCTTCTTGGCAGAGAGGGGCCCAGAGCCATACAGCAGAGTCCTTCATTTGGCTTTGATGGAGAGAAGGTAGAGGAAGCCATTTCTCATCATGCCTGCAATGTTTGGGGAATCCATTTTTTTCCCCCTGCGATTTCTTAATATGGGACCAGATGTAAGCGGAATAATACCTGAAAAAAAACAACTTTTGGGTAGGGAACCGGAGCAGAGATTGAGCGATAACACAGTATCCTCGCGAACTGCCCGAAAACTTAAAACCATTTGGGGGTCAGGGGTAGCATCTGCTACTTTGGTTCTGTTACTGCACGATGGTAGAATAAACACAAATGAAGGAGGAAAAGTTAGAGGGAGGATAGGATGAAGGTTAAAGGATAAGAAAACCTTTAAAATAAGTGAATGCAAAATTGATGAGGGGGTTATTCTAAGCACTTTTGTAATTTACATTCATTATTTATTTTCCTTTTATTCAAAGATATTAAGGGATACATGTATTGTTAAGATTTATGAACAGCGATCAGTTTCTGACCAGTAAGTAGTCAAGGGAGTTGTCAAGAGGCTGCTCTGATGTTCTTCTGCTTAGGAAAGATGTGAGAAAGGTTTCTAATTTTATTCCTAAGCAGAAGAACATCAGCCTCTTTCTTTCTCCTGACAACTTCCTTGACTTGCTGGTCAGAAAATGACCAGCAGGTGGCGCTGCTGTAACAAAATTCATAAATATTAACAGTACATGTATCCCTTAATATCTTGGAATAAAAAGAAAATAAATAATGAATGTAAATGACAAAAGTTCTTAGAACAGTTCCCTCATCAATTTTACATTTACTAATTCTCTAAGAAGATACTATAACAGAGAGGGATAGGAAATGTGCCAATCACATGATACACTCACAGTAAAGCTTCTCATCGCCTGCCCCAGCCGCAGGGGCCGTTACATACTTCCGTCGCCCTCATTTGCAGAGGAAAGATTTCAGTCCATAAATATACTTACGCTTTGACTGAATAGCAAGCAGCTCTTGACTTCATAGCATGCAGAGCTCTGCACAACCTGCTGCTCTGGTAGCAAACGAGGGGGAATAATTAGGGGGCAAATGGCAGGTTATGGCTTGTCCTCATCAGCACTGAAGCACGTGGTGGGGTAGATAGCAGCTCAGTCATAATGGCCCATACGCAGAATTAAGTGCTGAATAAATGTTATCCAGGCACAACCTTCAATGTCCATCCTACTAGGATTCCGCCCATGCGGGGAATCATTTAGAAGCTCAGAACTGCGACTAGAAGGGATAATTGTGCCTTTAAAAGGGAGAGTGGGGCATGAAGGCTGAAAGGAGAGTGTGGCAGGCACAATTGAGAAAATACGTATCCAATCAGAGACTATTACGGAGCCATTAACCAACAGTACAGGTCAGGTTGGTTTCCATCCTGCAAAGTCTTCAATCAGGCAGCGAAGTGTCTGTGTTACAGCATACCTTCTTTTTAGGCTAGCAAAAAACACCTTGTGGGCTCCGAGTATTGTTTCCTATAAATAAAAAGAGCCAACCCCTGATGGCCGAGAGAAAGAGAAAGAAAGAGAGGGAGAGAGGACGCTGAACGCTGCCCCATATTGCACAGTCTTTAATTCTCTGCGGGGCATTAAAATCAGAAGGACGGGAAACAAAAATAATAAAGTCCAATAATGATGGTGGAAGAGGCGATGGTGATACAAAATGGCCTGTGAGAGGTGTCGGAGAAGGCAAGGGTGTGAAGCCAGGGTGGTGTGAATTAAAATAACAGTCAAACACCCCCCCGTCCCCCCTCAGGTGCCAGAAGTTCTGCAGGAAGAGTTAAAATTCATCGCTTTCAGCAGCGTGCAACTGTGTGTCGTCTGCGTCTGTCATACTGCTCTCCTGTGATTCGTCAGTGGCCACTGCAAGGGAACAACGGACACGTTAGAAAAGGATCAACTTTAAGGGGAACTATCGCAAAAATGAAAAGTAAGAATCCATTAAATATTCTGCATTGTTTCAGAAATAAACAAGTTTATCTTCACTATTCCTCTATCAGAATCTCTTTCTCTTCATGCAGCAGTTGGGTGTCAGATATTCACTGACAGTTAGATCCAATATATCTTATAGGGGGGCTTCCTTTCCTAGCAGATGTATTAGAGCTCACTCAAATAACCGATTTCAGTATAAACAAAATAACTGCCTTTTGCGCAAGTTATATTCTGCATGTAGAGAGACATGATGTCTGGTGAGTTTAATAGAGTAATACTAATACATCATCTAGGCAAAAGGAGCCCCCCTATAAGATATATTGGATCTAACTGTCAATGAATGTCTGACACCCGACTGCTGAATGAAGAGAGAATGAAGAGAAACAAATGCTGAGAGAGGGATAGTGAAGATAAACTTGATTATTTCAAAAACGGTATGGAATTTTTATTTGGTTGTATTTAGAAAGTTTATTTCAGTATGCTGAAGCTTATGTAAAATTCACAATAGTTCCCCTTTAATGATTGGATTACAGAGCACTTGCATGTCACTAGGGACTTCAGTGCTAGCAACAAACCACAATGCCATCCCAATCACTAGCCGCCATCTCCTGACCTGATTCATAGGGGTAACACTCGCTGATCTGCTCCTCTTGGGTCACAGCCTCCTCATCGTCTGGCAGGTACCGTTTGTCTATGGCCTCTTTGATCTGATTGTTAGCACCTTTGGGGTCCAGGTCCATGGCCCAGGAGAAATTCATCAGAGCCAAATGTGTCTGTCCTAACTTCTTGTATACCTAAAAGGGATTCCGAAAAACGGACACTTTATAACGGGCAGTGGAACAGAGCGAGGCAAAAATAATAAGCAAATTGGTCGACGGAGTATGAAAAGGCAAAATATAGACTTGTTTATAAGTCTCTTCATTTTAATTACTGCAAGTGCAGGTATAGGATCTGTTATCCGGATCCCCGTTATCCAGAAAGCTCCGAATTACGGAAGACCATAGTCTCCATTTTAGCCAAAATTTTTAAAAACGGATTTCCATATCTGTGTAATAATAAAACAGTCGCTTGTACTTGATCCCAACTAAGATATAATTAATCCTTATTGGAGGCAAAACCAGTCTATTGGCTTTATTTAATGTTTACATGATTTTCTAGTAGACTTAAGGTATGAAGATCTAAATTACGGAAAGATCTTTTATCTGGAAAACCCCAAGTCCCGAGCATTCTAGATAACAAATCCCATACCTGTATGTGCAATATCTATGGCTCTACTGCTGTATTATTTCATGCTAGTGGCCTGAACCCTGCCCAATATTAATACAGGATATAGAAAATAAATGCAGCTTTCATATGCCAGACAAAAACAGGGATACTAAAGGAGATGAGTGATCACATATGTGTAGGAATTCTTAATCAACTGCAGTTTAATGGATGTCAAACAGCTAATGGCAAATGCCTATTATACCAGGGTACGGTGTAACTTGGAGATACCAAAATGATTAAAGGGGTGTTTCACCTCCAACGTTAATTGTGTAACTGAATTCTAAGCAATATTTCAATTGGGCTTCATTATTTATTTGTTATAGTTTTTTTTTAATCATTTGTCTTTTTCTTCTGACTAGTTCCAACTTCCAAATGGAGATCACTGGCCCAATCTAAAAAACCACTGCTCTGTAAGATTACAAATATATTGTTATTTTATAATTACTCCTTTTTCTATGCAGGCTAGAATCCTGCAGCAAGTCGGGTACCCGCAAAAACTTCTGCAGATAGAAGTTTCGGGAGTGGGTTTAGACGCGGGTCGGCAGTTCTTTGGGTTTGCAGTTTGCGGGTCTTCTCAGTAGCGAGTTTTACGCCTTTTTTTTCTGATCACGCCTACTTCTAATGAGGTCACTTCTGGTTTACAATAACAGCACTTCCTGTTCTACTCCTTTTCGGATCACGCCTACTTCTAATGATGTCACTTCTGGTTTATAATGACGGCACTTCCTGTTTCTTGATGGTCAGATCGGGTTGCGGATAAGGTACTTGCGGGTCGTGTAGCGAGTAAGTATGCAGGTTGCAGGTTTGGGTTTAACAAATTGGTTCCGCGCAAGACTCTTATGCAGGCCTCTCCTATTCATATTTCAGTCTCTTATTAAATCAGTGTATGGTTGCTAGGGGAATTTGGGCCCTAGCAACTAGATGGCTGAAATTGCAAGCTGCAGAATAAAAAGCTAAATAACTCAAAAACCACAAATAAAAAATTAAAACTAATTGCAAATTGTCTAGGAATATCAGTCTCTACATCATACTAACAGTTAATCTAAAGGTGAACACTCGCTTTAAAATAAAAAACAAGAGTTCTTTACCTTTCCTATTAAGAAGTACACCAAGGATTCCTTAGGTACAATCTGTTTCAGCTCCTCCAATTCTTGCAGCGCCAACTAAAAACGAACAATAAAATATATACAGAAAGTCGTGCTTTGAGCATAGGTCCAAAAAACATTCATTATTAGCATATTCATCTTTATTGGTTCTGTTCTTCTTCACAGATATTTACAGTTCCCAAATAACCCAACTCTGTGACTGCAGCTCATACCTTGTACTTCTCATTGGCAAAGAGAATGGAGGCTCGATGGAACTTGCATAGAGGGTTTTTGGGGTCTATGGAGATGGCTTTGTTTAGTGTGTCCAAAGCCTTGTCAGACTTCTTGAGCGCATGCTGCACCTAAAAGCACCAATAAAAAACATTCAATCATTAGAATCTATTCATGACAGTTTTCATTAACCCAGAGACATTTATTTTCATCTAAAGCACAAACAGTTTAATCTAAAACTGACGAGTTCCGGCCACCCTCTCCTTTAGACCAGATACTGAAATGGTGTCAGATCCCGGATTAAATTGAGAAAATGAATACGCACCACTCCAATATGACACAGCAATACGGAACTCTGGGGGTTAATATCCAGTGCTTTCTGAAAATGCATTTCTGCCAAGCTGAACTTCTCTTGCTTGTAGTAAATCATCCCAAGTCCATACCTGTAACAAGATGATTTCAGGTTACCAGCCTTACACAAAGAGAAAAAAAAGGATCTAAAATTCTCTCTCAATGGGATATATTTATTCATTTCAATGGGATTTTTAAAAAGTATTAAAAGAGTATTTACCAATGGGTGAAAGTGAAGGTTCATCCTTTGTTAAATACGCCTTTTAAAATCCCATATAAATGAATGGAGAGTGGCTTAATTACACTCTAGCAGACTAACTTCACTCTTTACAAGAGAGAGAAGGAAAGAGAGAGAAAGAGAGAGAGAGAAAGAAAGAGAAATAAATGACACTCTAGCTGACTATGGCGATCTCTAACTTCCCTCTTTGATAAATTGACCAGAGAGAGAGATATATATAGATAGATAGATAGAGATATATAGATATATATATATATATATATATATATATATATATATATATATATATATATATATAGGCAAATTCACTAAGCGCCGAAAGCTAGCGTCAATTCGCTAGCGTTGGGCATTTTGGTTACTTCGCAAATTCACTAATGAATGCTGGCGTAAATTCGCTAGTGTTACTTCGCACCCTTACGCCTGGCGAATTTTCGCTACGGACGTAACTACACAAATTAACTGACGCGCGCAGTGTACTGAACGCTACCTTTTACGCTAGACTTCCTTCGCCACCTCAGACCAGTCCCAAAAAACGCTAGCGTTTTTTCTATATTATGGGTGATAGGCTGAAAAAGATCGAAAAAATTTTTGGGGCTCCCCTCCTTCCCCCTACATTTCCTAACTCACGGCAACTTAACTATACAGTGGGCACATGTGTAGGGCAAAAAAAAAAATGTATTTGATGTTTTGAAGGTTTCCCAGGCATTTGTAGTGATTCTACGTATTCCTCCATTGAAATTTGAATTTGGTGCCGTATGCAAATTAACCATCGCTAGCGTAACTTTGCTTCGCTTAGCGAATCAACGCTAGCGCAACCTTACGCTACCCCTGGAGAGAGAGAGAGAGAGAGAGAGAGAGAGAGAGAGAGAGAGAGAGAGAGAGAGAGAGAGAGAAAGAGAGAAAGAGAGAAAGAGAGAGAAAGAGAGAGAAAGAGAAATAGAGAGAGTGAAATAGAGAGAGTGAAATAGAGAGAAAGAAAGAGAAATAAAGAAAGAATATCTAACTTCACTCTTTGATAAATTTACCCGAGAGAGAGAGAGAAAAAGAAAGAGAGAGAAAGAGAAATAGAGAGAGAAAGAAAAACCATACCTGGTGTATTTTGGTGCCAAAAAGCAAAGATGTAGAAGAATACAGGCTAATTTGCATACTTTAGGCAGGTTGCAATTGGTCTACTGCATATAAAGCATTTCTTAACTTAACATAAAAGCATAAAAAGTGTTTGTGTCTCACCAGGCATTGTAGTGTCTGGGGTTAACTCGTATGGAATTTCTGAAACACGCCAACGCTTTGTCCAGCTCCTCCGTCAGTACAAACTCGTGTCCCAGTAGAGTAAAAGCGTAGGCATAACCTGGATCCACCTGAATGGCCCTCTGGAAGAACTTTATTGCAATGTCATGTTCCCTTTGTAAACTAAAGCAGTTTCCAGCGGCGCACCAGGCCTTAAAGAAGAATTGGAGGCCAGAGGTAAGTCATATTTAGAGACTGAGGTTACGGCTGTGTATTGCTATAGAATACAAGACTAAAAACTAATGAGGCTAGCACTCGCATACCTCTGGAGAGTTCTTGTCCATGTCCGTCAAGTCCTTCGAAAGCACAGACAAGGCCACGTCCTTCTGCAAGTGCCACAAAGTAGTGGAGTAGATCTCCATGCCTTCTACTCGATAGCTCTCAAGTCTCCGCACCTCCGAGAACACTCGCTCAGCCTGCAGAAGATGCTACTTATTATTTGAAGGATTTAAAGGGGTCACGTGCCAGTCACACATAAACATAATAGGAACGTATATACAGGTATAGGACCTGTTATCCAGTATGCTCGGGACCAGGAGATGTCCAGACAATGGATCTTTCTGTAAATTGAATCCTCATACCTTAAAGGGATTCTGTCATGAGTTGTATGATGTAGTTTTTATTTCTAAATTACACTGCAAATAATTCACTCTACAATATAAAATGTTATTCCTGAACCAGCAAGTGTATTTAGTTGTAATATTGGTGTGTAGGTGCATCTCAGCTCATTTTGCCTGGTCATGTGCTTTCAGAAAGAGCCAGCACTTTAGGATGGAACTGCTTTCTGGCAGGCTGTTGTTTCTCCTACTCAATGTAACTGAATGTGTCACAGTGGGACCTGGATTTTACTATTGAGTGTTGTTACCTTGTGTTAGGGAGCTGCTATCTGGTTACCTCCCCATTGTTCTGTTGTTAGGTTGCTGGGTGGGAAAGGGAGGGGCTGATATCACTCCAATTTGCAGTACAACAGTAAAGAGTGACTGAAGTTGATCAGAGCACAAGCCACATGACTGGGAGCAACTGGGAAACTGACAATATGTCTGGCCCCATGTCAGATTTCAAATTTAAATCTGTTAGTTCTTTTGAGAAACAGATTTCAGTGCAGATTTCAAAAAAAAAAAAAAAAAAAAATGTTTTCCCACGACAGTATCCCTTTAAGTCTACTAGAAAATCCTGTAAACACGAAATAAAGCCAATAGGCTGGTTTTGCCTCCAATAAGGATTAATTATATCTTAGTTGGGATCAAGTACAAGCGACTGTTTTATTAATACAGACAAAAAGAATCAGTTAAAAAAATCTGGATTATTTGATTATAATTGTGTCTATGGGAGACGGCCTTTCTGTAATTCTGAGTTTTCTGGATAAAGGATCCCATACCTGTATTAGAAGTGAACAAATAAGCATTAAATCAAGTCAAAGCTAGGAACAGGACACCATATTAATACCTGGTTGGATTGAATTCAGCTCCTACCTGTAGGTACTCTGCCAGCTCAAAGTAGGCACGGCCAATCTGGCACAAGACCCAGCCGGTGTTGTAGTGATGAGACGGGAGATGGCTCAGTATATTTATTGCCTCCTTGCAGTTGTAAGAGCACAAGGCCACGTAGCCCTTCCCCATATCCCTTAAGAGACTCATCAACCCTTCTGGGAGAAAGAAAGGAAAGTGTAAGAGGAAGCACGACTAAATACAAACCATGTGACAATGCTTTGCTCATGTAAATCATCTTACACCAATAGCTTTGCACATGTTGTTGTTATAAACTTCCATTTATCCCCCCTGCAATATGCTAAATTCAGCCTGTGGAACTGCATGAACCCTATTTAAAGGGATCCATCCTGTCATTGGAAAACATGTTTTTTTCAAAACACATCAGTTAATAGTGCTGCTCCAGCAGAATTCTGCACTGAAATCCATTTCTCAAAAGAGCAAACAGATTTTTTTATATTCAATTTTGAAATCTGACATTTTGTCAATTTCCCAGCTGCCCCCAGTCATGTGACTTGTGCCTGCACTTTAGGAGAGAAATGCTTTCTGGCAGGCTGCTGTTTTTCCTTCTCAATGTAACTGAATGTGTCTCAGTGGGTTTTTACTATTGAGTGCTGTTCTTAGATCTACCAGGCAGCTGTTATCTTGTGTTAGGGAGCTGCTATCTGGTTACCTTCCCATTGTTCTTTTGTTTGGCTGCTGGGGGGAAAAGGGAGGGGAGTGATATCACTCCAACTTGCAGTACAGCAGTAAAGAGTGATTGAAGTTTATCAGAGCACAAGTCACATGACTTGGGGCAGCTGGGAAATTGACAAAATGTCTAGCCCCATGTCAGATTTAAAAATTAAATATAAAAAAATCTGTTTGCTCTTTTGAGAAATGGATTTCAGTGCAGAATTCTGCTGGAGCAGCACTATTAACGGATTCATTTTGAAAATTTTTTTTTTTCCCATAACAGTATCCCTTTAAAAAAATATTCTCGAATTCCAACATCAATCAGATTTTGAATCCCTTCTTCGTTGGGGGAACACAAATACGGGCCCGTCTTACCTGCCGCCGCCTTCTGTAAAGTAAGCGCCTGGATTTGGGGGGCCACGTTGGAGATTTTGCCCTCGGAGATAATGGAGGAATCCAGTTTACTAATCTCCAGGCTGTCGTTCAGGTTGGTCTGCGTCACGCCGCCTTTACTCGTTTTACTTTTGGTCTTTCGATTTGGCATTTTGGGCGGAAACTTCATTTTTAACTTTTTGCTGTTTTCCTGCAGTGGAAAAGCAAGGAGCTCGCATCGTCATCAGGTGTCACTAGGCCAACAAACTGTAGGCTTTTTATATCCACTTATAATTATATCGGTTTCCCCTTTCTATCCTCCCCAGATAAACTTGCTGGTGAGGATAGAACAATTTAAGGTAAAGCTAATAGACCTGCTGGCAGTATTTCTTTTGTTCCTCTACTAGTCTTGAAAAAAATACGATGTGAAAAAAACATTTAACAGAGGGAAAGCACAGGGGCTGTTCATCTTCCAACACTATCAGCAGAAATAAAGTTTTTTTCCAATTACTTTTTATTTTCTATGTGTGACAGTTTTTCGAATATTTAAGTGTAAAGTGTAATTTTCCAACTTCTAAAGCAGCTCTGAAAAAAGGTTTGGGGAGGGGTCGCCGACCCTGTAAACTGTTCTAAATTGATACATTTCTTATCTTTGTCCCTGCTGAGCAGAATCTCTGGGTTTCATTACAGGCAGCTGTTAGACTTGATACAATAGTTGCTGATACTCCAGAGATGCTGCTGAGATATGTAACAACTAAATATTGCAAAATTGTAACAGTTTAGAATCTTCACCTGAATTATTGAGCTGCCAGACCCAAACGCCAGAGACACAAACATTCAACTTTAAACTTAGATTTTGGAAAAATGGTAAAAAATTCAAAGTAATTGAAAAAAGTTTTTATTTCTGGAGGACAATCTGAAAACAATTAAACTGAAAAAGTGTTTGGAAGGTGAACAACCCCTTTGTAAAGGCAAACCTGTATGCAGTGAAATTCTCCCTTCATTTACTGCTGTGGATAGGAATTGTCAGACGGTCCCTAACTGCTCTGCAGGGAAACAATCATACTTATGAACAGCAGGGGGAGCCCCCGCCTTACTTTCCAGCCATGCAGAACTCAAGCAGCTTTGTTTGTTTCCCTGTAGAGCAGTCGGCGACTGTGTAGAGATTTGTATTGGATTTTATTTTTGCCTTTACATCCCCTTTACTGTTTCCAACTCCAGCTGCAGGGACAAAGATCATGGAGCCAGATTTAAACAGATAAACTGGGATTCTATTTGGAGAATTATTTTGCTGCAGCCACTGGTTCTGCAGAGTTGGAGAAAGTTTGTATTAAACAATACAAAAACTATAAAATCCACATTAGATTACATGACAACACAGGTCCAGTGCAGTCTGTATATTCTGATTATTAATCAGTCTTGTGTATCGGCTTATGGCAGATATTATTTGACTTGTGCTGTTTTGATCATTTATGACGATCCCTAACTAGCCCAGACCACACTGAGCATGTGCACAGTCTTGGTCTTGCAAAGATGTATAACAAAGTTACAAGATGGTGACCCCCTGTGGCCAACTTTGAAAGCATAAATCATTTGTTTGATTAGGCTTGTGGTGCAGTAAGTTCATGTTTATGTTTAGTATACAAAATACACTATTTCTAGCCTAATTCTATTTTAGACTTTACTTCCCCTTTAAGGGACACACATGTGTATGGGTCCACTCTGCATATCAAGCCTCTTTTTGGAACTACTGGACAATATGGGAGTCTGGGAATGAGAGGCGGGACATTTAAATGCTTTAAAGGAGAAGGAAAGCTACGGAGGCATTGTATTGCCAATAGATTAGCTCAATAGTGCAAGCTAGAATGCTATATTTATTCTGTAGAATGTTTTACTATACCTGTGTAAAAAGCTCTAGAAACTCTGTTTGTTTAGGATAGGAGCTACAGTATTAACATGGTGTGACATCACTTCCTGCCTGAGTCTCTCCCTGCTCTGGGCTCAGATTACAGTAGAGAAGGGAGGGGGGCGGGGGAAGAGGAGCAAACTGAGCATGCTCTTGCCCAGGGCAATAAGGTTTAAGCTGAAGGCAGGAAGTCTGATACAGAAGCCCATGTTTACACAATAGAAGGAAAGAAACGTGGTGTTTCTTTTGACAGGGGACTCAGAGCAACATTACTTTGGGGGTTTACTGGTATATTTAGATGGACCTTTCTGATAAGGCTTACTTAGTTTTAACCTTTCCTTCTCCTTTAATAGTGTGTCGAGCACTTTAGTTTGTATCCTGAAGAAGGGAGGGTAGTGCCCACCCAAATATTAATGGTGGTGGTCACAATACAAGTATCTTCTATCCATTGTTAATACCTCCCATGGAGCTTTAAGGATTATAACCAACACCTGTGTCTGACAGCAGCCATAGAACAAAACAAAAAAGCTGACCCTATGATCGTGTAAAGTGCGTCACGAATACTTTTTTTTTATTTTAAAGATCAGATGACTGTGCACAGATCACACGTCCCTACCTTGGTGGTGGAGCTGTCGCTGGTAAAAAGCCGAGAACTACGACGTGGTAGTGCATTAGGTGGAGCGGCTATTGTTGGGCTCAGTACCTGAGGAGTGGTGCTAGAGAAGGAGACACAATGTAAGAAGTCTGAGCACGAACTTCAGCCCATGAGAATATAAATGGGCAGCCTAGATCCCCCTGCTAAAGAGACTTTTCATAGGCCCTTATTGAACAAAGTATCCAACCTGACCCTTATGGGGTTTTTTTACTAAAACTCAAATTTATCTGGTCAGGCTTTTTGGGGCAAAAACTCAGTGGGGGAAAAAAAAAAAAATTATTTTTCGAAACTTATTATACCCCGATGCTGCAAAACGCCCAAATCCAAAAACCCGCCATCTCAGACCTGTCGAGGTCCTGTATTAGTCAATGGGAGAGGCATCTAGCTCAATTTGTAGTTTTCGTGGTGTGCACTTGGTTGAGCCCGAAAATCCCGACTTTTCCGGGCAAATATTTGAAAAGAAAAAAGAGTGATTCCCGAATGAAGCCCGGAAAATTCAAGCGGGTTTTCACTCAATTAATTTGGGTTATTTTATTAATAAATATGGCAAATCGAGCATGGCAGTTTGGTTGTGTTTTTTTTTTTAAATAAAATACGAGATAAATTCAGATTTTAGTAAATAACCCCCCTTAATTCCTACATATACTGCAAGTGTGTTATTATTTAAACTACAGGGGCTCGGTTGGCTGCACAACACCAGACTGTTTAATTGTATCAGACACTGGGATATCCGACGGCTTTTTAAAGGGATACTCTCACCATTTTTTTTATACTTCAATTTTTTCTCCTATGTTACAGTATCCCTTTAAAAAGCCATCTGATAACCTAGTGTCTGATACAATAAAACACAGCCAGGGTGCAAGTAGAAAGACGCTACACTGGGATACCCAGATTCTGAGTTAAAATGGTTGCTGGTTCCAGAGTGTCTTTTCAAGTAGGGTATATTCCAAGGAGTCTGTTACACTCCAAAAGTTATCAAAATAAATTAATAAAGAGGAATAAACAGCTTCCAGGCAGTATTTTCAAACTGCTTGTACCCGAAACACTACATGTTTCGGGTACAAGCCCTTTATCAAGTGTGCAAGAACAGTTGCAGTTTGAAAATACTGCCTGAAAGATGTTTATTCCTCTGCATCATTTTTTTTTAGAAAATCAAACATGACCAACCTTGTTTGAGGACC
Organism: Xenopus laevis; assembly: GCF_017654675.1. Taxonomy (NCBI): domain Eukaryota; kingdom Metazoa; phylum Chordata; class Amphibia; order Anura; family Pipidae; genus Xenopus; species Xenopus laevis. The sequence continues at coordinate 6,075,800 of NC_054387.1, read as the reverse complement.
AGAGCCCTGCGTCTGTACAAGGAGAACTGGGGTGACATCCCGGCTGTTACCGCTCTGAGAAAACACAGACTTTGTTCCTGCTTGGCTGATTCTAGCAACAGACTAAAAGGGGGGGGGAAAAAAAAAAAAAAAATCGAGGAAACGTTACACTGGCAGACGTCACAGCAACATCGGGACAGTGAGAAAGAGCCAGAAAGCAAGAGAATTTCAGAGAAGAGGTGAATCTCAAGAGATGCCCTAACATGATGAATTGGCATCTGTTGCTTTATTTTTATTGAACTGAAATTAAATGTAATAATAATTCTTTATTTTTATTAGGGATGCACGGAATCTAGGATTCGGTTCGGGATTTGGGCAGGATTCGGCCTTTTTCAGCAGGATTCGGATTCGGCCGAATCCTTCTGCCCAGCCAAACCGAATCTGAATTTGCATATGCAAATTAGGGGAGGGAAATTGTGTAACTTTTTGTCAGAAAACAAGGAAGTAAAGAATGTTTTCCCCTTCCAACCCCTAATTTGCATATGCAAATTAGGGTTCGATTCGGTTCAATCTTTCGCAAAAGATTCGGGGGTTCGGCCGAATCCAAAATAGTGGATTCGGTGCATCCCTAATTTTTATTATGTAAACTGATGGGCTTTATTGTTAGTCAATATTTTGTTGACTTTGCTCTGTTTCATTTTTAAATACCAATAAACATAATTGGAAAAGAAAGAGATGCCTGAACAGAAGTAGTGACTGAAGTAAGAAATCAAGGGGCAAGAGAAGGCATCATAGGATGTACCTTTTTTATTGGGGCGCCAGATGATGGCACATCAAGGACACAAGAGGAGTTGTAGGTTTGTAAATACGACCCATCTCCTGGGCTGGGGGTTTCTAGAGGCAGAATTCCAAAACTAGAAAACAAGCAGAAACAGAAGAGAGAATCAAGAGTGAGTTTATTGTCATTGCATCCATATACGTTTGTACAGTACACAGTGGAGTGAAACAACGTTCCTCTAGTACCGTGGTGCTACACACAACATAGAAGTACCGGACAACAGACAAAGAGTGCAAAAATATGCAACTCCTGCAAGACAGGACAGCATAGTGTAGGGACAGGACAGTGCACACCAAGCAGATGTAATATGTTAAGTAAATAATACTAAACGTCAGACATGATGGGTGTATCATTGTGATATGATAGTAGTAAGAACATGATAAAGTGCAGATGATGTGCTCATAGGGAACAATTGTATCCAATGGCTATTTATTTATACAATGGCATACACACCCCTGTGTAACGTTGTGGTATATAATAAGGTCAGGAGCCTTATGGCTTGGGGAAAGAAACTGTTACACAGTCTGGTAGTGAGGGCCCTAATGCTTCCGTACCTTTTTCCAGATGGCAGGAGTGTGAACAGTGAGTGTGAGGGGTGTGTTGGATCAGCCACAATGCTGGTGGCTTTACGGATGCAGCGATTGGTGTAAATGTCCGTTATGGAAGGAAGAGAGACACCTATGATCTTCTCTGCTGTCTTCACTATCCTCTGTAGGGTCTTGCGCTCCATGACAGTGCAGTTCCCAGCCCAGACAGTGATACAGCTGCTCAAGATGCGCTCGATAGTCCCTCTGTAAAAGGTTATGAGTATGGATGGTGGGAGATGGGATTTCCTCAGCTTGCGCAGGAAGTAGAGGCGATGTTGGGCTTTCTTGGCTAAGTAGCTGGTGTTGTGGGACCAGGTGAGGTTCTCTGCCAGATGGACATCAAGGAATTTGGTGCTTTTGACGATCTCCACATTAAAGCCGTCGATGTACAGTGGCAGGTGGTGACTCCTAGTCTTCCTAAAGTCAACAACCATCTCCTTTGTTTTGTCTACATTGAGAGACAGGTTGTTGGCTCCTCCTCTCTGTATGCTGACTCGTCATTATTGCTGATGAGACCCACCACGAGGGGTCAGAGCTAATACAAATCATTATTTTCTAAAAACGTTGTTACTCTTTCATAAGCTGAAGCGACCGCTTACCTTGGAGTGAGTGGGCTCAGTGCTGCTGGTCCTCCCAATAGGCTGCGGCCAGTCTTTGGTTTGTTTTGGGCCTGTTTAGACAGAATGGAGGTTCCAGTACCAAGGGGCAGGGAATCAGGGGAAATAATCCCAGGATCTATGTAGGATATCGAGGAATCGCTGTTCAAGGGATATTTTATGTTGGATGACTCCAGGTTCAGTCTGTTGAGTTCCTGCATTTAAAGAAAATGTCCTGTATAATGTTTCATAACTCGGGCAAAAGTTCCTTTTGAAAGACAACGAATAGAAACTTACTATAGTGTCTTGAGGAGTCTCCATTAACACGGTGTCGGGCTGCCGGTGTTGGACGATGCTGTGTGTGTTGACGGTCATTGTGCAAGTGTTGGGCACCACCCAGTTACTGAAGTTCTGCAGAGAGGTCAGTTTGAACGTCTGCTCAGGGTCTGGCTTTTCACCTTTAAATACAAACATAGATTTATGGAGCATGGGGGGGACCGGTCGAAACAAATTTAGGAGCTTAAATGGATACTGTCATGGGAATACTGTTCAAAACGCATCAGTTAATAGTGCTACTCCAGTAGAATTCTGCACTGAAATCCATTTCTCAAAAGAGCAAACAGATTTTTTTATACTCAATTTTGAAATCTGACATGGGGCTAGACATATTGTCAGTTTCCCAGATGCCCCCAGTCATGTGACTTGTGCCTACACTTTAGGATGGAACTTCTTTCTGGCAGGCTGTTGTTTCTCCTACTTAATGTAACTGAATGTGTCTCAGTGGGACCTAGATTTTACCATTGAGTGCTGTTCTTAGCTCTACCAGGGAGCGGTTATCTTGTGCTATCTGGTTACCTTCCCATTGTTCTGTTGTTAGGCTGCTGGGAGGGGGGTGATATCACTCCAACTTGCAGTACAGCAGTAAAGAGTGACTGAAGTTTAACAGAGCACAAGTCACATGACTGGGGTTAGCTGGGAAACTGTCAATATGTCTAGCCCCATGTCAGATTCTAAAATTGAATATAAAAAAATCTGTTTGCTCTTTTGAAAAAATGGATTTCAGTGCAGAATTCTGCTGGAGCAGCACTATTAACTGATGCGTTTTGAAAAAATACATGTTTTTCCATGACAGTTTCCCTTTAATAAAGGGTTGATTCTCTAAATCAACATAAACCAGACATGCAGATGCGTAAGCTCTTGCACACATACCTATTTCACACAGAGACTCAAATGGGGACCACAGGAAAGGATTTAAACTAAGGCTCTTTTGGTAACATTCTGCGCCTTTGGCCAATCGATCTGTTTTGCTGAAAAAGGGACGGAGGGAGAAAAAAAATAAATAAATGATTTGAGAATCCACCATGTGACTACAAGAAAGAGGTGTGCTCAATTCAGGCAGGTGTATTTTGAAAGACAGAAAAAGGAAAAATAAACATTTATTTTAGCTGAAATATTTTCCTACTTAGCTGCTCTTTATGTTCATTTACTATGGAAACTCCCTGTTGCAAACAAAAAGTCACATACTGTAACACTGCAGGCAGATTATGGCTGAGACTACAGGAGCTAAAGAGGGTCAAACCAAGTCCAGAATGCTATATACTGCAGGCTGTGAAATATACAAGGGGTAGTTTACAATAACATTTAGGGGTTATTTATCAAAATCAGAATTGACCTCATTATTTTCTGAAATATACCCCAACCAAATCCGCACGGGTTATTATTATTTATCAATACATTTTCCTGAAATTCCAGTTCGGGGAAAAACTTTAAAAATAGTGAAATTCATACAAAGATTCGTACGATTTTTTTCAACATTTTTGCCCAAAAACCATGAAAAGTTCGTATTTTTGCACAAAACCCAGCGCAGATCAGGATATCTTCAGGATTTCTCCCTAGGGATGCACCAAATCCAGGATTCGCTTCCTGATTCGACCTGGATTCGGAATCGGCCGAATCCTTCTGCCCGGCCGAACCGAATCCATATATGCAAATTAGGGTGGGGAGGGAAAACGTGTGACTTTTAGTCATAAAACAAGTAAAAAAAAATTCCCCTTCCCACCCCTAATTTGCATATGCAAATTAGGAGTTGGATTTGGTTTGGTATTCGCCCAAATCTTTCACGAAGGATTCGGGAGTTCGGCCGAATCCAAAAATAGTGTATTCGCTGCATCCCTACTTCTACCATTGACTTATATACAACCTTGGCAAGTCTGAGATGCCGGATTTTCGGATTCTGACTTTTCCATCCTTGGGGTATAATAAATCACGTAAAATTCTAGGGGTTTTTTTTTCATTATAGTTAAAAAAAAAAATCTAGTTTTTAAAGTTTTTGGCATTCAGACACTAATAAATAATCCCCTTAGTATAATGTCAACAGTTGCAATTGGTCATTTTTTAAACATTTATGGAATTGTTTTTAGTGCTCTGTTCTCCAGTTTGGAATTTCAGCAGCTATCTGGTTGCTAGGGCACAATATACCCTAGAAACCAGACTGGAAGATGAATAGGAGAAGGCCTGGATTAAAAAGAGAATGAGTAAAAAGTAACTCTAATAATCATTTGTATTCTCACTGAGCAATCTTCTTTTTTTTTTTTTGGGCTGGTAGGGGCCAGTGACCCCTGTTTAAGAAAAGAGGGATGCAAAGAATTAAAAAAAAAACATCAGCTTAAATAGATGCTAAGAATAGGCCATTCTATACCATATTAAAGGTGAACTAAACCATTAACACAAATAACAGGAAGCCTTGTATATAAAATCTCCATGGATTGCACCTACCAATATACATGGCCAAGCAATGACAACGTAAAGCAGGCGGAGTCTCCAAACTCCGTAACAATCTCCTCTTGACTCTTCTGTTTATTGAGCACTCCACCCGACAAGATCTGCTCCCCCTCAGCTAGCCTGGCAACAAAGGGACAGCATTAGCCAATGACAGGGCAAAGCAATACAAAGTAGTAGTAAGAAACAAATTAAAGGTGGTGTTCACCTTTAAATGAACTTTTAAGTATGATGTAGAGATGGATATTCGGAGACAATTTACAATTGGTTTTCACTTTTTATTATTTGTGGTTTTTGACTTATTTAGCTTTTTTATTCAGCAGCTCTCCAGTTTGCAATTTCAGCCATCTGGTCGCTAGGGTCCAAACTACCCTAGCAACCATGCACGGATATGACTAAGAGACAGGAATATGAAGGGTTGAATGGTTGGAATAAAAAGAGCACTAAGAAAAAGTAGCAATAATAAACACGTTTAGCCTTATAGAGCATTTTGCTTTTAGATGGGGTCAGTGACCCCAATCTGAAAGCTGGAAAGAGTCAGAAGAAGAAGCAAAATAAATCAAAAAATTAAAATAATAATATGCCAATTGAAAAGTTGTTTAGAATTGGCCATTTGAAAATATACTAAAACGTCACTTTTGCCATTTACATTAGTTATTCAAGATACAGTAGAACAACGATTCTACGTCTTTGCACTGGTTTCTTTTCCCGAATTTTACATTCATGACGATCGGTCCCTTGAGCAAAGCAAAAGCTGGGTTCTACTGTATAAAAGTTTTTACACTAATACAATGAGCAGCGATCCCATCTGTTCTGTTTGACCGGCTGTGTAGCCAGTCGTCTGAAAATTAAATGACTGAGCTTAGAAGCGTGTCCTGGTGCTTTACTGCTCAGTTCTTTTGCCCCATTGCCGATTAAAAAATAAGTTACTGGACAGAGCCAATAACTAAGTGGCCCTACGGCACAAAACGTGAAAGGCTTTGCTGTGATGTTTTTTGCTTAAATAAATCCTTTTTTACTACATCTATCTACGGAGTGTGGTCCGGGATGTGCCGGCCCTTCATCTATTGATTTGCATTATTTGCCTCCCTGAGCTGAGGATCTGGGGCTAGAAAACTCGGACCCAACTTCTTTTAGGGTAATTTAACCCCAACTTATACTGCTCTCGACACTGAATGCCTCATCTCTTATAAACTTCTGGACAGAGAAGCATCTCCGGACGCATATCTGCTCAGTTGTACCATTCAGCTAACAGTGAGCGAAAGCATTGGAATATTCAGGTTGGCCTGAACCATGGGGTTTTAAAAAGCAGGGGGGAAATGCTTCATTTAGTTAAATGAGGAGAACGTGTGGGTACTCACTTGCTGAGATCAATGCAGCACTTAGCGAGAAGGTATTTACATTGTGGAGTGGTACAACTGTGGGCTTTCAGGAGACGATATGCCTTGTAAGCCTTTCCTGAGCGATAATAGCAGGTGGCCAGCAGAAATAAAGCCTCTTCAGAATGCACTGCAACAAAAACGTTTGGTTAGACTGCGACTGCAATTTAGCCTGCATGCATTATTATACCCAGCATTCCTAGCGTGGGTATAAGGGTCACACGGGCAGATTCGGGGAGATTTAGTCGCCTGGCGACCAATTGCCTCATCTGCGGGGCGACAGAACTGCCATCCACCTGCTAAAATGAAAAAACTCCTGCGCCAATGCACTCGCGGTGCGTCAATTTCTGAAGTCGCCCGAAGTTTCCTCGTTAGGCAACTTCGGAAATCGAAGCGCCGCAAGTGCCATTGCGTTTCCTCATTATAGCAGGGGGAAGGCAGTTCGGGGAGATCGTCGCCCCAAAGAAGAGGCGATTAGTCGCCAGGTGACTAAATCTCCCCTAATCTGCCCCTGCCCTTTAAGGTAAGCAAATTCCATTAAAGGGGTGGTTCACCTTCCAAACACTTTTCACTTCAATTGTTTTCAGATTGTTCCCCACATTTCTCATTTAGTTGATACAACTAGTTATTACATTTCTCATTTAGTTGATACATTTCTCATTTAGTTGATACAACTAGTTGATACATTTCTCATTTAGTTGATACAACTAGTTATTACATTTCTCATTTAGTTGATACAACTAGTTATTACATTTCTCATTTAGTTGATACATTTCTCATTTAGTTGATACAACTAGTTGATACATTTCTCATTTAGTTGATACAACTAGTTGATACATTTCTCATTTAGTTGATACAACTAGTTGATACATTTCTCATTTAGTTGATACATTTCTCATTTAGTTGATACTAGTTATTACATTTCTCATTTAGTTGATACAACTAGTTGATACATTTCTCATTTAGTTGATACAACTAGTTAATACATTTCTCATTTAGTTGATACAACTAGTCGATACATTTAACTTTAGTTGCTACAACTAGTTGATAAATTTCTCATTTAGTTGATAAATTTATCATTTAGTTGCTACAACTAGTTGATACATTTCTCATTTAGTTGATACATTTATCATTTAGTTGATACATTTCAACTTAGTTGCTACAACTAGTTGATACATTTATCATTTAGTTGATACAATTAGTTGATACATTTATCTTTTAGTTGATACATTTCTCATTTAGTTGCTACATTTCTCATTTAGTTGATACAATTAGTTGATACATTTCTCATTTAGTTGATACATTTCTCATTTAGTTGATACAATTAGTTGATACATTTCTCATTTAGTTGA